>NC_092341.1:22463000-22777333 GCF_046630445.1 Rutidosis leptorrhynchoides | reverse complement strand
ATTAGGGTTAAATAATAATAATAATTAATAATACCCCGTAATTAATGCTTTTTAGGGTTTCTTTGTGGCCTGACAGGGCGGCTCCGCGAGTCGTGGAGTTTTAAGCCTGCAAACTCCGCGAGTCGTGGAGTTTGAAAAACGTTTTTTTTTTATATTGTTTTTCTAAAAATATATATAAATATATTTATACAAAAATAAATTAAAAATATAGCGTTTTGCCAATTTCCCCGGCAGCGGCGCCAAAAACTTGATGTTATGCGAGGGGTATATGAAATAGTATTATATTTTTGATACGAAAAGCGATACAGATTACACAAGTTTTAATTATTTATTTACAAATGGGATATACCTAAACCTTGCTACAACACTATAGGCAGTGTACCTAATCGTAGAGTAGTATAGTTTTTAGTAAGTCCGGTTCGTTCCACAGGGAGCGGGCTTATTGCACACTATATTTTAATTAACTATATTTGTACAAAATATATATAATTATATATATATAATAATATATAAAAGGGGGTTTACCGTTTAATGACCGGTTTGTCGATTTTATATTTTAAGCGAAGCGTAAAGTAAATGACGATATTTAAATAACAATATAAAATAAATAACAATAATTAAAATGACAATAAATAAAAGTACGAGGAAAAATGAAATAAAATATATTATGCTTATTTAAGCTTCCGTAACCATGATGTTTGACGTGTTGATTTTTAGTTTATTCCCATGGGTTAATTGTCCTTTGTCCTGGATTATTTAATATGTCCGTCTGGTTTTTGTCCATAACAGTCCATCAGTCATAAATATAAAGTGCGAGTATCCTCGTCAAATTATCCTTATATCCGAAGTTAAATATTCCAACTAATTGGGGACTTAAACTGTAACAAGATTTTAGTACTTTGTTTAATAATTACACCAGGATATCGACTGCGTGTAATCCAAGGTTTTAATACTTTGTTATCAATTATGCCAAGTGTCCTTGTACATAATTTCACCCCTGTTTTAATAATTCCATAGACTATTAATCCATTCCCGTGTCCGGTTAAATGAACGATTATTCGTACATATAAATATCCCGCCCATCGTGTCCGATTGAGTGTATATGGTTATTTATAGGGACGTCCAATTGTAAATCTTTATATTAAAATTAACAAACTATCATTTAGTTAAACAAATATAAAGCCCATTAATAGCCCATAGTCTAATTTCCACAAGTGTCGTTCTTTTGTCCAAACCCCAATTATGGTACAAAGTCCAATTACCCAATTTTTAATATTTAGCCCAACATCACGATTACTTCAATTTAAATAAGCATAATAATAACTTAAGTACGAGACATTAATTTAAAAAGGAGAACATAACTTACATTGAGTATTTATCGCGTAGTGTTACACGGACAGAATTTCGACTTTAAAACCCGTAAAATAACCTTTACATAACCCGAACTAATCAAATATAAAACTAAACTAATTTATAATATATATATATATATATATATATATATATATATATATATTATATATATTAATACAGAGAGATAGATTGATTTTTGTGTAAAAAACTCGGCAGAAGCTCGTGCCTTTTATATGAATTTCTGATTTCTGACAGCTCCGCGAGTCGTGGAGTTTTAAGCCTTCAAACTCCGCGAGTCGTGGAGTTTGAAAATCCAGCTCACATACTTTTGGAACCTTGCTTGTCGACATATTATATATATAAATATAAAATATAAATAATTAATATAATTATTTATATATTATATTATATTCTTGTGCATAGTAGACTTGTAATTTTTGGTCCATTGCGTCGGGCGTTGATAGTTGGCTCGGGTACCGGTTCCGGATTTTTGAACGTCCTTTTGTATAATTTAATATCTTGTACTTTGCGTTTTGTAACTTGTACTCTTGTCATTTTTAGACGTTTTTCATCAATAAATTGAACCTTTTGAATTGTATCTTGTACATTTGAGCTTTTTGGACGTTTGTGTCTTCAAATCTTCGTTTTCGCCTTTTGTCTTCGCACTTATTTATTTAAACAATTACAATGAAAATATAATACAATTACATATGAAAACCTATTATTTAGGAGGGATATTGCTATGAAATATATGTTCCTTTTTAGCCTTATCAAGTACTGATATTCATAACATCATTCGATTCATATATATAAAACTACCTTATTCGAAGGTTTAAACTTGAAATCACTAGAACATAGTTTAGTTAATTCTAAACTTGTTCGCAAACAAAAGTTAATCCTTATAACTTGCCTTTTAAAATCAACTAAACACATGTTCTATATCTATATGATATGCTAACTTAATGATTTAAAACCTGGAAACACGAAAAACACCGTAAAACCGGACATACGCCGTCGTAGTAACACCGCGGGCTGTTTTGGGTTTGATAATTAAAAACTATGATAAACTTTGATTTAAAAGTTGTTCTTCTGGGAAAATAATTTTTCTTATGAACATGAAACTATATCCAAAAATCATGGTTAAACTCAAAGTGGAAGTATGTTTTTCAAAATGGTCATCAAGACGTCGTTTTTTCGACTGAAATGACTACCTCTTACAAAAATGACTTGTAACTTATATTTCCGACTATAAACCTATACTTTTTCTGTTTATATTCATAAAATAGAGTTCAATATGAAACCATAGCAATTTGATTCACTCAAAACGGATTTAAAACGAAGAAGTTATGGGTAAAACAAGATTGGATATTTTTTGATTGTTGTAGCTACGGGAAATATTGTAACAATTCTATACAAATCATATCCTAGCTAACTTATATTGCATTATACATGTATTCTAATATATTATGTAATCTTGGGATACCATAGACACGTATGCAAATGTTTTGACATATCATATCGACCCATGTATATATATTATTTGGAACAACCATAGACACTCTATATGCAGTAATGTTTGAGTTAGCTATACAGGGTTGAGGTTGATTCCAAAAATATATATACTTTGAGTTGTGATCTAGCCTGAGACGTGTATACACTGGGTCGTGGATTGATTCAAGATAATATATATCAATTTATTTCTGTACATCTAACTATGGACAACTAGTTGTAGGTTACTAACGAGGACAGCTGACTTAATAAACTTAAAACATCAAAATGTATTAAAAGTGTTGTAAATATATTTTGAACATACTTTGATATATATGTACATATTTGTTATAGGTTCGTGAATTGACCAGTGGCCAAGTCTTACTTCCCGACGAAGTAAAAATCTGTGAAAGTGAGTTATAGTTCCACTTTTAAAATCTAATATTTTGGAATGAGAATACATGCAATGTTATAAATGTTTTACGAAATAGACACAAGTAAATGAAACTACATTATATGGGTGAATGATCGAAGCTGAATATGCCCCTTTTCCTTGGTAGCCTAAGAATTAGTAAACCGATCTACTAATTGACGCGAATCCTAAAGATAGATCTATTAGGCCTAACGAACCCCATTCAAAGTACCGGATGCTTTAGTACTTCGATATTGTTTTTATCATGTCCGAAGGATTTTCCGGAATGATAGGAGATATTCTTATATGCATCTTGTTAATGTGTGTTCACCATATGAATGATTTTTATCTCTACGTATGAGATGTATAATGAAATATGAAATCTTGTGGTCTATTATTATGATTTGATAATATATAGGTTAAACCTATAACTCACCAACATTTTTGTTGACGTTTTAAGCATGTTTATTCTCAGGTGATTATTAAGAGCTTCCGCTGTTGCATACTAAAATAAGGACAAGATTTGGAGTCCATGCTTGTATGATATTATGTAAAAACTGCATTCAAGAAACTTATTTTTGATGTAATATATTCTTATTGTAAACCATTATGTAATGATCGTGTATAAACGGTATATTTTAGATTATCATTATTTGATCATCTACGTAATACTTTTTAAACCTTTATAGATAAAATAAAGGTTATGGTTGTTTTAAAAATGAATTCAGTCTTTGAAAAACGTCTCATATAGAGGTCAAAACCTCGCGGCGAAATCAATTAATATGGAACGTTTATAATCAATATGAACGGGACATTTCAATTATCTTTCGTCTAACCTGATTCGACATCAACGGACGAAGCACATTGAGATTGATATACACTTTGTCCGTGATCGGGTCTCTACCGGACATATTCGAGTTCTCCAAGTTCCTTTGTGGTATCACTACGCTGACATCTTTATTAAGGGACGTTCTTTTCGAGGAGATTCATATCAGTTTGACCGTTCTCTCATATCTTGCTCCAACTACGAGGGGATGTTAACAGATGATTTTCAAGGCTGTTTGCATGACCCATTTAATGTATATTTGGTGATCAGCCTTTTGGGTTGCTTGGTTATATTTATTTATATTGAGCTTTCTATTGTCTTTTAATCACTGAAAACATAACCATTTTTATGTTAACATATGATTTTCAAGGCTGTTTGCATGGCCCCATTACTATTACTATACATACTAATTTACGTAAAAAAACCCTCCAATCCCATTGCCCAACCCCCCCTCCACTTACTGTTCAACTGCAGCGCCCTTTTTTTTTCCCCTCTGGCTCACTACTTGATCCTTGGCTACTGTATCAATTTTTTTCCCCAAAAAACCATAAATCTTGAAACAACAAACAACAGACATTAACAAACATCTTTAAACAAAGATCACCAACGATCTTGAAACAAGATCCTAAAAAAAATTAAAACAAACTCTTAAAAACCTCTTTACTTGCTACACTTACATACAAAAAATTAAAACAACGATCACTAATTTACGTAAAAAAAACCCTCCAATCCCATTGGCCAAACCCACCTCCACTTACTGTTCAACTGTAGCGCCTTTTTTTTTTTTCCCCTCTGGCTCACTACTTGATCCTTGGCTACTGTATCAATTTTTTTCCCCAAAAAACCATAAATCTTGAAACAACAAACAACAAACATTAAAAAACATCTTTAAACAAAGATCACCAACGATCTTGAAACAAGATCCTAAAAAAAATTAAAACAAACTCTTAAAAACCTCTTTACTTGCTACACTTACATACAAAAAAACACAAAATTAACAACATTTTTGTCACACCCCTAAAATGGACCAGGGGTAATTATGACCAATCATATCATAACACAGTTGTATAAGCGAGAACAACTCTAAATGAGACGTTTTATTTATTAAATAAACAGCGAAAGCATTATTCAAAGTTTTACATCATAAGAGTACAGTAAATGGAAAATGTCTTAAACAAAATGATAAATATGAATGATGGACTCCATGCAAGCAGCAAAGTATACATCAATCATCTAGTAGCAAGTAGCAGCTAGCTCAATCATCACCTGAGACAAAACACGCTTAAAGTGTCAACCAAAAAGGTTGAGTGAAATTCATAGGTTTATAAATAATATCCAAAGTTTTAGACCGCAAGATTTAGTTTAAAGTTGATCAATATAGATATATCAATCTAAAAGTGTTGCTGCAGTTTGTAATATCACTACTAAACAATTTACCCTATGACACCTTGTACTGTCAGTGTCGTGGAATCATTATTATGTAACCAAAGACCAACGGTCGAATGGTTAGAGACGTTACTCTCAATAGGCCTACTCACAACAATTAAGTTTGCATTTAAACGTAGCAATTGATGATATTACGGTAGGGATTTAGCATGAATCAAAGCATGACAGCATAGTTAACAATTTAGTACTTGTGTCTAAGTGTAAAACAGTTATAAAGCAAGCATGTGTCTCACCCCAAAAGTTATAAATAGTTAAGTAAACAGTAAAAGTGGGGCTATGAAATTCACCTTAGTAGCACAAAAGAGTATTCCACGAAAGAATTGAACGGAAGGACGTGACCGAGATCTCAACCTAGAGATAGAACGTATGATCAGACATTGCCTAACAGACAATAGTATATAGTACTATATTGATAGTAATGGTTCACTAAGAATTTCCATTCTCGGAAGGTTACTATTTATAGAAAGTTTCCACTTATAGTAATTTCCAATTTTAGAAAGTTCGGGTTAATCTTTAGCAAGACGTTGTACAACTTTACTCAAACTTCGTTGCTATAAAATAAGTCAGGAATGACCAGATGTAACCGGGGGCCCAGGACTCTTGACCAGAATCTAAGTCATGGCATTCGAGATCCACAAGCTTACCCATAAATGGCAACCTAGACATCATTCATTTACGACCGTGAGTAGCGCTGAAGTTCACATGAATTATACATTATCTTTGATTAACCTTCACTTTAGGTGTATACACACAACGAATTATTAATGTACTTAATAATTATATATGTGATAATATAACCTAAGTATTATTTAATATTTAGTTATTATACCTTATTATGTCTTATATATTAAATATAATTACCTTTAAATAAATACCTAAATTACTTCAAAAATAATAGTGTTTTATTAATAGAACATTATTCAAAAATGTCTAAATAATAAATTAAATATCTAAAAATTACATACATAATTTTTATAGTCTTAGTTAATCATATAGATTAGTAGAAAAATTTAAGAAAACGTTTTTATTATATTTTTGTATTTATTTTTGTTTTTACCCTTAATGTATTCACAAAACAATTTTAATTCTACATAATTACTAAATAGACCCAAATAATTATTTTTATAATTTTTATAAGTTTCTATCAGTCTAATAACCTGTAGAAAAATATTTAAAAAAATATTTTTTTAATATTTTATATTTATTCTTAATTTACCTTCGAATTACATAATAATAGAGTTTAATTATATAATAAATACCAATTCGACCCAAGTAATTATTTTTATAATTTTTTTCAGATCTATATAAGTTTTAAAAACTCAGAAAAAAATTATATATATTTTATTTTTGGTTAAAAGTATTTATTACGAATTTTACATTGTTTTTACGTTTAAACACTACATAATTCGTATTTAATTATAAATAATATTCCATAAATTATCAAAATTATTTTTATGCATCATAACACTTATAATACTAATTATAACATATAAACATAATTAATTTCAAATTTTACAAAGAATATACAATAAATATAAATATAAATGACAATATTGAAAAAATTTAATAAAAATAGAAAGTACCTCAAATTTTCTTCAAGGTTTTGAGAGAATAACTTAAGTTTTTGTGTTTGGCAAGAAAAAATGAATGAGGAGCCATGTATTTATAGGTAAAAAATAGTTGGTGAAAAGAAAAAAATAATAAAATAAAGGTGCCAATTTTGACAAAATAATAAAAACATGTTAAAAATGTTTTTTTAATAAGTTTTTGTTTTTGAAAATATTTAGTCAAAATTCATGTGCTCATTATTTAATTTATAAAAAAATCTTATTTTTTTTTTTTTTTATAAGCTAAAAATATATATAATGATTAAAATAACTTATCATTTAATTAATAATTATGTTACATATAGTTTTAAATATAATACGCATTAATATTAACTAAAGTTATTTTATATAATTAGTGTAAACTTTAGTTAACAGAACGTGTCGACTAAAAATAAATATTTGATCAACGTCGAATTTAATTATATATTACGTATGGATAACAACCCTATAGGCAAATTAGTCAATTCAAGTATGAAAATGTGAGGGTTGTTATAGTACCTCCTCGTTAAAGAAAACTTCGTCCCAAAGTTTCAAGTAGACTTCTCGGATGCATCGGCGGTTGAGAAGAGGTGAGGATATTTCCGTTTCATTTGGTCTTCACGTTCCCAGGTATACTCGGGGCCACGTCGTGAATTCCAACGGATCTTAACAATGGGAATGTTGCTTTGTTTCAAGCGTTTAATCTCACGATCCATAACTTCAATAGGTTCTTCGATGAAGTGCATTTTATCATCAATGCGGAGATCATCCAAAGGAATAACAAGTGGGTCATCAGCAAGACACTTTTTCAGGTTCGAGATATGAAATACGTCGTGTACTCTACTAAGCTCAGCAGGTAGTTCTAATCGATACGACATGGGACCAATTCTCTCAGTAATCTTGAAAGGTCCAACAAAATGCGGACTTAGTTTGCTTCGTTTACCAAAACGAATGACGCCTTTCCAAGGGGATACTTTCAACATGACTTTATCACCAACTTGGAATTCTAAATCCTTTCGACGTTTATCAGCATAGCTCTTCTGTCGGCTGCGGGAAGTTTCCAATCGTTTCTTAATCTGTACGATCTTTTCGGTAGTTTCATGTATGATTTTAGGACCAGTCAATTGTCTGTCCTCTAGTTCATCCCAACATAGGGGTGATCTACATTTTCGTCCATATAAGGCTTCAAAAGGTGCAACCTTAATACTTGAGTGGTAACTGTTGTTGTAAGAAAATTCAGCCAAGGGCAGATGTCTGTCCCAACCTTTGCCGAAGTCGATAACACAAGCACGAAGCATATCTTCAAATGTTTGAATGGTTCGTTCAGTTTGGCCATCAGTTTGCGGATGATAAGCGGTACTCATGTCGAGTTTAGTTCCAAGAGCAGATTGTAAAGTTTTCCAGAATCTAGAAATGAATCGACTATCACGATCAGAAATGATAGAAATAGGGACTCCATGTCGTGAGACAATCTCTTTGATGTAAAGTTGTGATAATTTCTCCATCTTATCAGTTTCCTTGATCGGTAAAAAGTGTGCAGATTTAGTAAGGTGATCCACTAAGACCCAAATAGTATCATTGCCACTAGAAGTCTTGGTCAATTTAGTAATAAATTCCATAGTGATACATTCCCACTTCCACTGCGGAATATCTGGCTGTTGAAGTAAACCAGACGGCTTTTGATGCTCGGCCTTAACTTTCAAACAAGTAAGACACTTGCTCACATACTCAGCAATATCAGATTTCAGATTAGGCCACCAATAAAACTCTTTCACATCATGATACATTTTACTAGAGCCTGGGTGAATAGAATACCTAGTCTTATGTGCTTCATCCAAGACTAAATCTCGAAGATTTCCAAAGGTTGGGACCCAGATTCGGTTATTAAAATACCGTGTTCCATTTCCCTTGAGTTCAAGTTGCTTTTCAAGACCTTTTAGTCCCTCGAGTTGAACATTTTCTTCCTTCAATGCTTCAAGTTGTTCTTCACGGATTCGAGTTGTAAGATTAGTCTGAATAACCATGTTCAACACTAGGACTCGAATAGGTTTATTACGCTCCTTTCGACTGAGAGCATCGGCAACAACATTTCCCTTACCGGAATGGTACTTAATCTCACAATCATAGTCGTTTAGTAGTTCAACCCATCGTCGTTGCCTCATGTTTAGTTGTTTCTGATCGAAGATATGTTGAAGACTTTTATGATCGGTAAACACCGTGAATTTAATTCCGTAAAGGTAATGTCTCCATATCTTCAAAGCGAATACCACAGCTCCTAACTCCAGGTCATGTGTGGTATAATTCTTCTCATGTTTCTTAAGTTGTCTAGATGCGTATGCAATAACTTTTTGACGTTGCATCAATACACAACCAAAACCTTGATTCGAGGCATCACAATAAACTATGAAATCCTCGTCTCCTTCAGGTAAAGATAGAATCGGGGATGTGGTCAATTTCTCCTTTAAAATCTTAAACGCAGATTCTTGTTCTTCAGACCATTCAAACTTCTTCCCCTTATGAGTTAACTTAGTAAGAGGTTTCGCCAGAATAGAAAATCCTTCGATAAATCTTCGGTAATAACCAGCAAGTCCCAAAAATTGGCGAATATGCTTCGCATTCTTAGGCGCTTCCAAGTTCTGAATAGCATTGATTTTTGCTGGATCGACATGTATTCCTTCACTATTAACCACATGTCCGAGAAATTGAACTGTTCGTAACCAAAATTCACATTTGGAGAACTTGGCATACAATTTTTCATTCTTTAGCAATTCTAAGATCAAACGTAAATGTCGTTCATGCTCTTGCTTGTTCTTGGAATAGATTAAGATATCGTCGATGAAAACAATCACAAATTTGTCAAGATAAGGTTTGCATTCACGGTTCATAAGATCCATGAATACAGCTGGTGCGTTTGTTAAACTAAAAGGCATAACAAGAAATTCGTAATGTCCGTAACGAGTTTGGAAGGCAGTCTTGGGAACATCAGTTTCCTTGACTCTCAACTGATGATACCCTGACCTAAGATCAATCTTCGAATAGATACTTGACCCTTGCAGTTGGTCAAATAGGTCATCAATACGCGAAAGTGGATAACGGTTCTTGATAGTTAACTTGTTGAGCTCTGGGTAATCAATACACATTCTCAACGTGCCATCTTTCTTCTTAACAAAAAGAACATGTGCTCCCCATGGAGATGAGCTAGGACGAATGAATCCTTTTTCTAAGAGTTCTTGTAGTTGGATGGATAATTCTTTCACTTCGAATGGAGCTAGTCGATATGGTGCCTTTGCAATAGGTGCAGCACCGGGAGTTAGATCGATTTGAAACTTGACTTGTCTTTGAGGTGGGAGACCAGTGAGTTCTTCAGGAAAAACTTCAGGAAATTCTCTAACCACCGGAACATCTTCAATTCGTTTCTCTTCCGGTTCGACTTTCTTAACATTAGCTAAGATGGCTTGATACCCCTTCATCAGGTATTTACGGGTTTTTATACAAGAGATGATATTAAGTTTAGAACCACTCTTTTCTCCTTGTATGATTAGGGTTTCACCATTCTCAAGAGGAATATTAATGGTTTTATCATAACACATGATTGCAGCTCTCAACGGGGTTAGCCAATCCATCCCTACAACTACATCAAAGCTTCCTAATTCGACTGGCAGTAAGTTGATCTTAAAGTTTTTGTCAGCTAGAATCAGATCACAATTTTTATAAATATTGTCTACTTTCATAACCTTACCGTTTGCTACTTCTACAAGGCGCTTGATTTCTAAGGCTTGTGGGTTTTCAGTGAATAAGGCACAAAATTCCGTAGACACATAACTTCTATCAGCACCAGAATCAAATAAAACAGTAGCATAGCAATTGTTAACAAGGAACGTACCCGTTATAACTTCATCTTCTTCACGGGCCTCTTCGGTAGTCATGACAAATGCTCTACCCTTAGCATTACCCGCTGTTGCAGTCTTGTTCTTAGGGCACTGGTTTCTGAAATGCCCAACTTCCCCACAACCTTAACAAGTAGGCACGGTTGGATCAGTCTTTGCAGCTGGAGTGTTGGTTGCAGGCAGCACAACCTTACAGTTCTTGGCTAAGTGGCCAATCTTCTTACACCTACTGCACTCAACAGTGCACCTCCCATGATGATGCTTATCACAGCGATTACATAACGGCTTTGTTCCAATATAACCACTTTTTGTAGCATCACTAACCCTTTTGTTTGAACCCTGACCCGAACTCTGAGCAGGCTCAAACTTCCTTTTATTATCAGCAGCTTTTACTTCGGTTTGCTTATTAGTGGCGAGCTTCCTTCTTTTCGCCATTACCAAATTTTGAGCCATCAATATCACACCATCGATGGTCTCTTTACCAGCAGCTATCATATTACCCTGAATCTCATCAGGCAGACCTTCTACATAACGTTCAATCTTCTTGTGTTCCGTAGGTACCATGTCAGGGCACAATGTAACCAACTCTAAGAAACGGTTGGTATAAGCCTCAATGTCAGTACCCTTTACCTTGAGTTCCCAGAACTCACTTTCCATTTTCTGGACCTGATTTCTTGGACAATACTTGTCCGTCATCATTCTTTTTAGGACAGTCCATGGGATGGCATTTGCAGCATCAACTCCCACAGTTTGAGAGTATGCGGTCCACCAAGTCAATGCACCGCCAGATAAAGATCTTGTAGCAAACTTAACGCGATCAACATCGGCACAATTGCACATCCTGAAAATAGACTCAAGTTTTTCGAACCACCGGGTTAGTTCAACCGGTCCCTCAGTTCCTTTATAGCTTGGAGATTTGCAATTTGAGAAATCCTTGTATGAACAAGTTTTGGGGAGATTCTGTTGACCGTTGTTGCCATTGCTGTGGTTGCCCTGGGCGGCAGCTAAAAGTATCTGAAATTGCTCGGCAGAGAGAGTGATGTTGGGAATAGTGTTGTTGTCATTTGTTTGCGCACCACTAGTCATTTTCTTCAATACATAAATAAAGTATTAATTGAAGAGTTATGGTGCTATAAATATAAGTTTGCAATTATGATTCATAATAATCACACAACACACACATATAGATATGGTGAGATAAGACAAAAATTTTAAAAACAAACACTTGACTTTTATTAATAACGAATGGATAAATTATCCTTATTACACAGAAAACGATGAGTAGGCAAAGCCTTTTATATGAAAAACACTTGACTTTTTTTTTTAATAACTAAGTTAGTTGTGTTTAAGTCTCTTGGAGGGACTAGGGGTTTCAACAATAGGTGTCTCAGGTTCCTTCCTCTTCTGAGAGGGAGCTAAGACAACAGTGGGCTCAGACTCCTTCTCGGGTTCTGATTCTTCTTCTTCAATGATTCCCTCCATGATTTCTTCTTCATCATCATCCCCATCATAGTCAGCATCAATTTGGGATTCTCCAGCAGGTGGTGAATATGGTGGAGTAGCGGGCATATAGACTGGTGGTGCAGGCGGTGTAGTCGGAACATAAACTGGTGATGCAAGTGGAGTAGCAGGTGCGTAAGTTGGTGAGTTGCCTGATCCTTCAGTTTCAGAATCAGAGATGATGATCGGATTACGTTTGACCGATCCTTCAGTTTCGGAGTCAGAGATGATGATCGGATTATGGTTAGACATCCTAAAAGAAAGAAGGAAAGAGAACTAGAATGATTCTAAGGATGACATAAAAGCACGAGGTAAGATATAAGGGAAAAGAACTTAAAACTAAGGCATGAAAGGTTATAGTCCTAAAGATTGCTAAGGTACCCTAACTAGCACATAAGGCACACATAAAATGCAATCCTGGTTCTCTATAACAAACATGCTCTGATATCAATCTGTCACACCCCCAAAATGGACCAGGGGTAATTGTGACCAATCATACCATAACACAGTTGTATAAGCGAGAACAACTCTAAATGAGACGTTTTATTTATTAAATAAACAGCGGAAGCATTATTCAAAGTTTTACATCATAAGAGTACAGTAAATGGAAAATGTCTTAAACAAAATGATAAATATGAATGATGGACTCCATGCAAGCAGCAAAGCATACATCAATCATCTAGTAGCAAGTAGCAGCTAGCTCAATCATCACCTGAGACAAAACACGCTTAAAGTGTCAACCAAAAAGGTTGAGTGAAATTCATAGGTTTATAAATAATATCCAAAGTTTTAGACCGCAAGATTTAGTTTAAAGTTGATCAATATAGATATATCAATCTAAAAGTGTTGCTGCAGTTTGTAATATCGCTACTAAACAATTTACCCTATGACACCTTGTACTGTCAGTGTCGTGGAATCATTATTATGTAACCAAAGACCAACGGTCGAATGGTTAGAGACGTTACTCTCAATAGGCCTACTCACAACAATTAAGTTTGCATTTAAACGTAGCAATTGACGATATTACGGTAGGGATTTAGCATGAATCAAAGCATGATAGCATAGTTAACAATTTAGTACTTGTGTCTAAGTGTAAAACAGTTATAAAGCAAGCATGTGTCTCACCCCAAAAGTTATAAATAGTTAAGTAAACAGTAAAAGTGGGGCTATGAAAATCACCTTAGTAGCACAAAAGAGTATTCCACGAAAGAATTGAACGGAAGGACGTGACCGAGATCTCAACCTAGAGATAGAACGTATGAACAGACATTGCCTAACAGACAATAGTATATAGTACTATATTGATAGTAATGGTTCACTAAAGAATTTCCATTCTCAGAAGGTTACTATTTATGGAAAGTTTCCACTTATAGTAATTTTCCAATTTTAGAAAGTTCGGGTTAATCTTTAGCAAGACGTTGTACAACTTTACTCAAACTTCTTTGGTCTAAAATAAGTCAGGAATGACCAGATGTAACCGGGGGCCCATGACTCTTGACCAGAATCTAAGTCATGGCATTCGAGATCCACAAGCTTACCCATAAATGGCAACCTAGACATCATTCACTTACGACCGTGAGTAGCGATGAAGTTCACATGAATTATACATTATCTTTGATTAACCTTCACTTTAGGTGTATACACACAACGAATTATTAATGTACTTAATAATTATATATGTGATAATATAACCTAAGTATTATTTAATATTTAGTTATTATACCTTAGTATGTCTTATATATATTAAATATAATTACCTTTAAATAAATACCTAAATTACTTCAAAAATAATAGTGTTTTATTAATCGAACATTATTCAAAAATGTCTAAATAATAAATTAAATATCTAAAAATTACATACATAATTTTTATAGTCTTAGTTAATCATATAGATTAGTAGAAAAATTTAAGAAAACATTTTTATTATATTTTTGTATTTATTTTTATTTTTACCCTTAATGTATTCACAAAACAATTTTAATTCTACATAATTACTAAATAGACCCAAATAATTATTTTTATAATTTTTATAAGTTTCTATCAGTCTAATAACCTGTAGAAAAATATTTAAAAAAATATTTTTTTATTATTTTATATTTATTCTTAATTTACCTTCGAATTACATAATAATAGAGTTTAATTATATAATAAATACCAATTCGACCCAAGTAATTATTTTTATAATTTTTTTTCAGATCTATATAAGTTTTAAAAACTCAGAAAAAATTATATATATTTTATTTTTGGTTAAAAGTATTTATTACGAATTTTACATTGTTTTTACATTTAAACACTACATAATTCGTATTTAATTATAAATAATATTCCATAAATTATCAAATTTATTTTTATGCATCATAACACTTATAATACTAATTATAATATATAAACATAATTAATTTCGAATTTTACAAAGAATATACAATAAATATAAATATAAATGACAATATTGAAAAAATTTAATAAAAATAGAAAGTACCTCAAATTTTCTTCAAGGTTTTGAGAGAATAATTTAAGTTTTTGTGTTTGGCAAGAAAAAATGAATGAGGAGCCATGTATTTATAGGTAAAAAATGGTTGGTGAAAAGAAAAAAATAATAAAATAAAGGTGCCAATTTTGACAAAATAATAAAAATATATTAAAATTGTTTTTAATAAGTTTTTGTTTTTGAAAATATTTAGTCAAAATTCATGGGCTCATTATTTAATTTATAAAAAAAATCTTATTTCTTTTTATTTTATTTTTTTTATAAGCTAAAATATATATAATGATTAAAATAACTTATCATTTAATTAATAATTATGTTACATATAGTTTTAAATATAATACGCATTAATATTAACTAAAGTTATTTTATATAATTAGTGTAAACTTTAGTTAACAGAACGTGTCGACTAAAAATAAATATTTGATCAACGTCGAATTTAATTATATATTACGTATGGATAACAACCCAATAGGCAAATTAGTTTATTCAAGTATAAAAATGTGAGGGTTGTTATAATTTTAACAAAAACTAACAGATCTAATAAAAGATAACCTAAATTTACAAACAGATCTGGCGCTACCGCCGTCGCTGATCACCACCAAACACAACCGGCAGCAACTAGATCTAAAAACAAAAAAATATAGATCTAAGACCCCTAGAATAACGTAAATTAAAACAAAAATATTGATCTTGCCTGAGCATGTCTAACGCTGACGGATACTATCACCACCGCCGGAAAAAAATACCAAACACCACCAGATCTGCAATAATACTTCAGATCTGAAATAAATGACACGAGAACTGAATATAAGTAACGGATTAAACATTAAAAAAAATCAACAGATATGGTTTAATACTCTAAACCATCCACAGATCTATCCATAACGATTTGAAGTAAAAAAAAACAATATATTAACAACAGCGGATAGCGGTGGTCGGCAGCGTTGAAGCCGAAAAAAGGGAGACGGAAAAGGAAATAGGAAATTATAATTTTTGTGCATTATTTTAAAAGATCAACATATTAATACTTTGATATTTTGTTAGTTACATATAAGTAACAAAGTTAAGTAATTTTTTTTGAAAAAAAGTTTTAGTTTAAACTCTTTGTTTAATATAAAACTAGTTGTGGAGCCCTCGCTTTGCGCCGGAGGCTCCGTTTTGAATGCGAGTTAAAAAAAAGTCTTGATCTACTTTGTAAAAAAAGAATTTTTTCCGACATCTAACATTGAAGGGTTGTTCCTTTTGTGAAAGTTGCTTCTTTTAGCGTTCGGGTTTTATTTTTTTAAAAAAAATTAGTTGATCTATTTTGTAAAAAAGAATGTTTTTGGACATCTTTTTAAAGCATTGAAGGGTTGTTCCTTTTACGAAAGTTGCGTCTTTTATCGTTGGAGGAAAAAAAAAATAAAAAAAATTAGCACAGTAGTGGCCTATGTGGATCCTACTGTTTGAGCGTGTGGTGGGTGTTATTATTCAGTATTTTTGGTGTTAGTGATGAGATTAATAATAATTTAGAATATATGTATAAAGTGGGGGTTCGATTTGTATTTTAATAAAAGTAAAGGGGTTAAGTTTGTGGGGTTCGATTTGTATTTTAATAAAAGTAAAGGGGTTAAGTTTGTGAAAATTGAAAAACGAATAGCATAAAGTGGGGGTTCGATTTGTATTTTAATAAAAGTAAAGGGGTTAAGTTATAAATTGGGGGTTCGATTTGTATTTTAATAAAAGTAAATGGGTTAAGTTTGTGAGGTTCGATTTGTATTTTAATAAAAGTAAAGGGGTTAAGTTTGTGAAAATTGAAAAAGCGAATAGTATAAAGTGGGGGTTCGATTTGTATTTTAATAAAAGTAAAAGGGTTAAGTTTGTGTAAATTGGAAAAACGAATAGAACTATTCATAAGATTTGGTCTAATAGTTATACTAGTTGTGGAGCCCTCGCTTCGCGCCGGGGCTCCGTTTTGAATGCAAGTTAAAAAAAGTCTTGATCTATTTTGTAAAAAAGAATTTTTTTCGACATCTAACATTGAAGGGTTGTTCCTTTTGTGAAAGTTGCTTCTTTTAGCGTTCGAGTTTTATTTAAAAAAAAAAAAGTTAGTAAAGTGGGGATTCGATTTGTATTTTAATAAAAGTTAGGGGGTTAAGTTTGTGAAATTTAAAAAAAATATACGTATAAAGTGAGAGTTCGATTTCTATTTTAATAAAAGTTAGGGGGTTAAGTTTGTGAAAATTGAATCTTAGTAAAAAAAATTAAAAATTAGTAAAGTGGGGGTTCGATTTGTATTTTAATAAAAGTTGGGGGTTAAGTTTGTGAAATTTGGGAAAAAAAAATATACGTATAAAGTGAGGGTGCGATTTGTATTTTAATAAGAGTATAAAGTGGGGGTGCGATTTGTATTTTCATAAAAATTGAGGGTTAAGTTTGCGAAAAGTGAAAAAAAGAATAGGACTATTCATTTGGCCTTTGCCTTTTAAATATATGTATATAATATATAATTAGGGTTGTGATTTGAGGGGGAAAAAAATGGTGATTTCTCTTAATCTAACACACCAAAAAAAAAAAAATACAGAGTAGATATAAACAAATAAGTGGCAGATTTTTTCAAGTCTTTGTGAGACCACTCCCAACGGTGAGCCATCGGTCCGCCCTCCTTGCACTTCCTCGAGGGCTCCATTGGCAATGGTATGCCCTCACAAGCCCTCACCTCGCCCTCACTTCTCTCGCCCTGCAAGTTTTCTTCCCCAAGACTTCTTCCAGCACGAGGAGATTGTCTCTTTCTTTAATTCTTTGCATTATTTACTTGTACCTCAGCATAAACACCTTGTACCTTATGTATTTAATTAATTTTGTGGGGTATGTGATGAGGATGAAGTATATCATGGTTGGCAATGGTGTGTTATGGGAGTGTTATGGGAGGAAGTGGTGAGAAAGGAGGAGAGAGAAAGCTGATGTGGCGCTGAGGAAGTGCCCATGACGGCGTCATGGTTGGGAGTGGTCTGATGATGTTACATGGTTGTAAAAGATAAGAGTAGGTAGGAAAAGGAGGGCTTGGTTAACAAAATATGCCCACAGTTTTACATGGTGGTTTTCTTTATTACAAACCAATATACAGAGTGTATATTATTCAATACATTTATCAATATACGAAGTATATTTGTTGACTGGGCCCATTATTACATTCCATCAACCTTTAATTTATTTTTAAGTTTCATTCTATTTCTATTTATTATTATTATTTATATATACTCCGTTATTACCATATAATAATAAATAAATAATTAGTATCTAATCAAACGAAATCAAATGAAAAAGACGTGAAAGGATCAAAATTTGATGGACATTTAGTATATAAGGTAAATTGTAATAACTATTTGTATGCTAAAACAATTATTGTCTCTTATGTTATGTTATTTTAATTAACTTTAAAAAAAAATTATTAAAAAAATATAGTTAGAAACAACAAAGAATAAATTTCGTAAACAACAAAGCAGTTTGAAAAACAAACTTACATTTTCCGATGGTTAAAATATACGTATGTAAGATAAAAAACGGTGAATGTAAAACACGCACTATGTATCGAAAAACATCTGGTGCGACGTGCGAAATTTTTTTCAAACCGCGGCAAAGCACGGTCCACTTTACTAATTTAATATATATTTAGTGATTAGTCTGTTGGTTTAGTGTTGTATCTATTTATATTGAGCTTTGTATTGCTTTTTAATCAATGAAAAACATAACCAGTTTCTGATATTTGATATTTGAATTATGAGTTTGTCTAATGATAATTCAAGCATAATGATTAAAGCATTAGGAGTGATACATTGAAATTTGTCGGTTAATTATTTGATGTAGTTATTAATAAAATTTATTTATTTATTTACTTATTTATTTATTTATTTATTTATTTATTTATTTTACTCCTATATACGATGCGAATTTTGGCCGTTTTCATTATTCAAAGCAAATGACGTTCCATATTCAACTCCCATTTTACACTTTCCCTCCCTCAAGTTTACGTGTGATTTGTAACTTTTCCAACATAATCTACAAATTAATCCCCCAAATAGAGGTATTAAATGTAAGTATTAATTTAATAAAATACTCATAAAAAAAACAATCAAACTTTTTGACGGGATTTATCTTTTTTCTCGACGCGAGTTAAGTTTTTCCGTTACCACCGTTCAACTCGAAATAATTTTACGAATAAAACGCAACTAAATATATTCGAATCGGAGTTTTTTTTTGTAAGTTTATGAGTTGGTAAACGAAACGATCTGAATTCGAGTCCTTCTGGCCCCTTCTTCCTTTCTGTTCGTAATTTTTTTCTCAAATCTCACTCAACATAAGTTTTATAAAAAACGCTAACATGTTCCGCCGCAACGCGGAGACTAAATTTTTCCTAGTTATGAATATATATTGCATGTTTTAAGTTCTTAATCGTAAGGGCTATGTTTAAAAATACTGTTGAATCTATAGTTTCTATTAAAATGCTATCATGATGATGTCATTATTAAGCTAATTCTTTTGTTAAGAAAAAATCAAAAATAAAAAGAAAAAAATCTAAGCATGGTGAGTGATGTCATTAATTTAAATAATTTTGAATTAAAATTAAATTTTATTAATTAATTAATTATTATTATATCTTATTAATAATTATTTTAATTATTAAAATTAAATAATTTTGAATATTTTAATTAATTATTTTGAATTAAGTACGAGAAGGTATAAAAGTAGGAGAAGGAAACCAATTCTAAATTTATAATTTAATTTACACTTTTAAAATAAAATAACAGCTAATATAATCTATTATGATTGGATGTCGATTGTTTAATATGCATTTTAGGTGTTTGATGAAATGTTCAGCTGACGAGTTTCTTAGTCGGGCTCTGTGGTTTCACGGGTCATTAAACTAAATGACTTTATCATTTACGTTCACTTAATACGTAAAACATATCATTAAATTATTTCGTGTAAACAAACCCGTGATTCCACGGGTCATTTCACTAGTTATTGATAATATTTGAATATTTGATTTGATTTCATGTTTTTAAGTTTTAAACCTTTTGCTTTGTTCATTGTTGATTTCTCACCATGACTAAACAAGGGAACATCGTATGAGCCCAATTTGAGCTCTTAGGCCCAATATATGAATGCAAAATAAATAACTCGCATCCATTTCAACTGAAAATATCAGTTGTAGGTCGAATGGCGTCCAGTCGTCTATCTCCGACTGCCGTAAACCATCATCACAACCGGAATTCACCTATTCTCACCGCTACGAATCCTCATCTACCATCAATAAACTCCCTTCCATTCTGCAATATTTCCACCAGCAAAATCACATCATCATCACAACGTTCGTATCAGCTTCCGTCGCGAAATTCGAATCTATGGCGTGGACGGTGCGGTGCGACGCCACCGGAGTCTGGCCCTCCGCCTGGTGATGAACAGGATTCTAGTTCTGGTATAGCAGCACATGCTTCTTTATATCAGTAATTAATTATCAGCAAATTATGCTTACGTTATCTAACTACTTGCTATAATTAGGGCTCGTAGTTATACACCGTAAATTTGTGCTATATAATCATTGAAATTGCTTAATTGATACGGATTATGAACGAATTAGAATTCTAGGTTAGATTTCTGTTAATCAAACTGTGTGTCTAGGAATGCATATATCTGGTGCCTATATTTGTGTTTTTAAGTGCAATAAATACGCTAAGGTGTTAGATAATCAGCCTTTTGGCATACCTTAGAGGTTATAAGCAAGGTTGGAGATCTCGATCTCGTTTAGACAATTTTGGGGAGATCTCGTCGGAAAAATCTCGGGCGTTGACTTATGTTGACTTTTTAGTTTTTATAATATAAATAAATAAATAAATGTATGTACATTTATTTACATTTTTATGAGATTTTACAAGTAAATCGAATAAATGTGCGAGAAAATCCGAAAAATTACGAGATTTTATGAGAAAATTCGAGAAATCGTGGCTTTGACCAAGTTTGACCTCGTTGACCAAGAAATCTTGGGAGATGGACATCTCTCGGCGGCTTTCCAGAAACGAGATCTCAGGGAGATCTCGGAGAGATATAAGGAGATTTACAACAATGGTTATAAGTTAAACTTATATTGAACACATTTGTTGAGCCATAAGGACATGAAGATATGCTTCTAAAGTGCCTAAGAATAACGATGAACATGCACCCACTAATAGTGTTATCTAATGACATTAAGTTCACAAAAGGACAGAAAATTATCTAAATTCGGTATTATGCGTTGGTGATTCAGGAAATATTTCCGGAGCTTTTAAAAATTGAATTTAAGAATCTTAATCGTAAGAGCTGTGAAGTTTACTGATAGTGCCACATGTGTATTAATCGGAGATGAAAGTTCAGATTTCATATGTAACTAGTTGTTTACTAATTTTAATCGGTGGATTTAAAGATGGGAAATGAAGTAGTAAACTAGGTCGTAATCATAACAGAACATTTTCTTAAAGAATTTAGCTTCTAGGGATACAGTTTTTAATATTGAAATAGTGCAACATAAACTCGTGATGCTGATTTTAATCGCTTGGAGGTTTAGGGAATAGGAATTATGCTTCATTAAGAAATTAAAACCTTATTTAGCATTTCATAAGTTACTTGCAGGACTATTATTTAGGACACATTATCCGTAAGTTGATATTGAGTATAGTATCCAGTGTTGCAGAAATCAGCCAACTCGCCCGAAAACCCGGGGAGTTCTTGGTTTTAATTGGCTCCCAGTTCTCGGTCCCCGACTCGGCCAAAAGATTGGTTAACGGCCGAGTCAACTCGGTCAACGGCCAAAAAATCGGAAAAAATCGGAAAATCGGTTCAAAAATCAGAAAATATGAGATAAACTTGGTCAACAAAGACCCTTGTGCTTACCAAACTAACCCTGTGCTCTATTTAAATAAACACTTTTAACCCTCTATTTTAAGTTATTTAATGTTTTCATTAAATATATACACTTTATACCATATATTTTAAATTTTATTATTTATATTTTCAAAAATGAAAGTTAGTCAACATCTGAGTTCACCCCAAGAACTCCTGCTGAGAACTCCTACAAAAGTCTCTGCCGAGTTCTCACGAGAAGCGATTTCTTCAACCTTGATAGTATTTTATTATGGTGACGATTGGTATGTTTTCAATTCTTTAGAAAATAAAATTAGTGGCATTTTGGTGGAAAATGCTCCATTGAACGTAGCTTAATGTAGCAACATTGTTGCTGCATCAAAGTCCCCTTAGGAATTATCGTTATATATTACATTTGTGACATCAAGTCTCTACATTTCATAGTAACGTTGTTGTTATCTCGAAAAACAGGTTCAATTGTATCACTCTCTAGATTACAAGAAAGTGCTCAGATCTTTTTTGCTGTTTTCTTTTGGATGTCTCTCTTCTTCTGGTCATCTGTTTGGGATGGAAGGAATAATGGAAAATCCGACAAGGGGCCTAGATTCTGGAAATGAATCAGTAAATATATATAGCGTGTAGATATCATGATTAAATTAAACTAGATCGTATGCATAATAAAACAACAATATATATAGTTTCGTAGCTGCTAAAATATTCTTTGTAATGTACAACTCTTTTGCAGATGTATTTGTAGTTTTCTTGTGTTCTTTTGGGATGAACCTGTGTCGTGTCAATATATCGCACGCGTTACTATCTACGGGCTTAATTTATCATGAAGCTAACGTCTTTTGGACCTCCTTTATTTGATATATACGTGTCACGTTTAGCTTTTGTTCCAACAGAATGTACTTGGTTAAGCTCAAATAATTGAGACCCCTCTTTATCACCTTTACCCTTTTCTAGCAGCTATAACATGGACCATGGGTTACCTATCTTTTTCTCTAAACAAAAGTATCAATTTTCATATTATCATCTCTTAAAAATGTTTATATATTAATTGGTTCACCAAATAAGTTCAATTTTGATATTGCATTATTTGAAACCACGTGTTGGGTTTTTAGGCGTCCTGTTCCTAAGATGATAAAATTAATAAAGTTCGAACTATAACCTAAACTAGTACGACCCGGCCCGCCCGATGCGGCGGGAGCTTTCGGCCGGCGTATTCATATTTAACACAGTTTTATTTACAGAAGAGAAAACGGTCCATGTGTTATGCGCCGTTGTTGGTGTCTTCATCTTTGGTGTTTTTTAAAATCTGTCCGGTTCGAACGTAGGTAGTTTCGTTTTGTTGATAAAATTATTTCGAGCCTGACGGTGTTGGCGAAAAAATTTAACTCGCGGCGAGCAGGAAGATACGGGCTGTCGTTGTGCTTAGCGTTTTTTAAAAATTGTCCGTTTCGAACGTAGTTAGTATCGTTTTTTTCATAAAATTATTTCGAGTCTGACGGTGCTGTCGGAAAAATTTAACTCGCGGCGAGCGGGAAGATACGGGTTGTCGTTGTGTTTACCTTTTTTAAAAAGTGTCTGTTTCGAACGTAGTTAGTTTCGTTTTGTTCGAAAAAATATTTCGAGTTTAACGGAGTGTTTGGTGAAATTTAACTCGGAGCGAGGAGGAAGATACGGGCTGTCGAAAGGTTTGGGTGAAGTTTTTATTTTAATTTAGGGAATTTACAATTTATTCGCTTGGGTTTTGGTGGTTTTTTGTAAGTTAGGTAAAGGTGAAGGTGGAAAAGTGAAAAAGCAAAGTGTGAAAGGCGGTATTCACTGTTGTCATTTTTGTGTAGACCAAAAGCCTAACGGCTTTTAGTATGTATGGGATAAATAAAGGTGTAGGTGTCATACCCACCTTGATTTGCAGTATACCTGACAAACGGGTCAGGTTCGGTCGGTATAGGTAACGGGTGAAAACGATTTTTCGTTGAAATGGGTCATAGGTCAAACGAGAACAATTTTGAACGGGTTCAAACGGGTCAGGCTAGGTCGGTTTGGGTAACAGGTCGAAACGGGTAATTGGTCAAATATGTTCAAACGGGTCATAAACTTTTACATTTAATTTTTTACATATATTATATTGTTTTTGTTATTATTATTATTACTATTATTATATATATATATATATATATATATATATATATATATATATATATATATATATATATATATATAATAATTGATATAACCATTAATACTTTCATAAATGATTGGCGGATGAAACTTGTTATGCTCGACTAATTTAACTCATTCATATGATCCATTTGATCTGTCTCTATTTAACAAACTTCGGGTATTGATACCCATTAGACCCGTTTTTTTATACTTTGTGTAATAACCAATAGGTTTGAGAAAAATTCATTGGACTTTTTTTTTAAGTTTTGGTTTACATTGTCCGTCATAATTTTTTAATGACCAAATTGATCTGAAAGTTTGACACATTTGACCCAAATTTGAGAGTATGGGTCTCAATTGCCAGGTATGAGGGAAATGTAAAGTTGTAATATTTATAAGTATCGGAGATATTGTTTGCATCGGTCTGGAAAGAGAACGTGATAACGTTGTTATACTGGAACTTTGAAGTTCAGCGATTTTCCACTGTTTCTCCATGTTTTCGTTAAAGTTTCCTTTCTCATTGTTCCGAAAAACCATTTTTTTATTCAGGGACTTTGAAGTTTAGTGGTTTTTCACTCTTTTGCAATGTTTTTGTTGAAATTTCCTTTCTCAGTGTTCTGAAAACTCATTTTTTTTTTCACTTTTAAATCTAAAAAACACCACTCTAAGTCTTGACATTTTTTAACCTTTAATTCAGTGTTTTAAACTAACACTGAATTAAATATCGAATAAAAAACACTATCTCCAACTCTCGTGCTTTTAACACTACATATCTAAGATCTGATTTAGTTTGCAAACTATATGCTGTTAATGTGTGGATTTATTTATTTGGCAAAATTAAAGTTATATTAGTTGATAATGATCTTCTGAGTCATTTTTAAAAGTCTAATGCTAAAACAGTTTGTGGTAACCATTTTAAAAGATGCATCACTGAGATGTAACCATAGCTGAGAGCTTGAGACGCGACACGTATGATGTAAAGCGAAAGCTATTCTTGAGAGTTGATAATTTTGGTGACTGAAAACTAAGTTCCTATGGTTGTGGTATAGAGGTTCATTAGCACGTCTTCGACCGCGATATTTTGTTCATGTGCTTGATATTTTCTTTTGAAGTTGTTCCTCGCTTTCTTAATTACCGGAGGAACTTACACAAACCAGTTCCTTACATAAGGTAGTGGTTAATATAGTGATATCTTCTGGTTTCGGTCCGAATTCCCTAGCAGCTAACATATCTTAGGGTGACTAAAAAAAAAGTCGAAAATGTTAAAACGAACGAGATAACCCAATTAAACCGCGTTCATTTGTAAACATATTTATGTTTGGCAACAAACTTTTTAAAGCTTTTAGTTTATATGAAAAAACTCCTATAAAATAAAAAGCTCTGTTTGGTTGCAAGATCTTAAAGCTTTTAGAGAGATAGAAAAAGCTAAAAACTACTAGAACTAGGGTTTAGTTTTTAGCTTCTAACTTTTTGTCATTTATTATTTATTTTAATAGTTTCAAGTTTTCAACTACTCTGTCAAACAACTAAATGCATATAAAAAAGTACTAGTTACTAGTTAAAACCTAACAGCTAATTTTGACAAACATACCCTATATATATGTTAACCTTCTAACTTTACATAATGTGTCAATCCTCACCACTCACCAGTTACACTTTAAACTTTACATGTGAAAGTGAGGCGATACGATCGAAAAACTGATAGTATGTCTTATAAGTATTCTAAAGTAAATAAATAATCAGGTCTTATATCTATACTTATAAATTATTACAAGCACTCTCGTTCAATTCTCTTATTAGTCTGAAAAGAGATCAACTTTATCCGTCTACCCGTGATATCTATATCTATATACTATATACTAGGTTAATTATTTGGCATACATATTTGCGGTTCTAAAAAAATAATAGTATAGTATCAATCTCTTTCTACATGATTGGGACACAATAATTGATGAGTCCAAATATGTGCATATATATATGGTACGTGGAACATACATATTTACACATTAATCTTCAAAGGAGCATCAATCTTCCTTCTCTAAACTTGAAGTAGAGGTCAAATTATGCTGTTGAGATGCTCCTCAACACCTATCCTTCATTCATCTCAACCCATACAATCATCACCCCTCACTCGAACCCATTCCGTCTCTTTTATATCCAACAAGAATACATATGATCTACACTCGAATAGTACTATAAAGAAAAACGCACGTGATGAATGTAGTAAGATGTTGCAAATGTCAACGATAGGCGGTAATGGTGGATGTGGCAATGGTGGTAAGTTATGTGTTGGTGGTGGGAATGGATCTAATGGTGGTTCGGATCATGGACATAATGATACCGAATTGTACTATCAAAATATGATGGAAGCCAACCCGGGCAATGCCTTGTTACTAGCTAATTACGCGAAGTTCTTGAAAGAAGTAAGTTAACCTAAAAATAGCGGATAAATTAATGGATATCATTAAAAATAGTCTCGTTAATGTGTATAAAGTTGGTGTTCAATTTAATAACTGTCACTTTAAAGACAATATATAAACACCATGTACAAGATCGACTTTTACACATTTCGAAAAATCCCAACTCTATTTATAGAATACTAATGTTTGAATCTTATATGATTACTATGTAGGTTCGATACAATCACAAGAAGGCGGAAGAGTACTATGAAAGAGCAATTCTTGCAAATCCAAATGATGGAAATGTTTTATCAATGTATGCTGATCTAATTTGGCAGGATCATAGAGATGGTAATCGTGCCGAATCTTACTTTAATCAAGCAATCGAAGCAGATCCCCATGACTGGTATAGTATTTGCGATACGATCATACTTCAAGCAAGTAATTATCAAAACTTAAGATATATTTTCAATTAACCATCTAACTTCGTGAATTTTGTATTTGTATTTGCAGTTGTGTTTTGGCTTCTTATGCTCGATTCTTATGGGACGTAGAGGATGATGATGAAGAAGATATTAGCGCGATAAATAGGAACTGGATGTTTAATACTAGTACTTCACTAATTGTAGTTTAGTAAACTTAATAATATCTGTTTTGATGTTTAATTAGTAAAATGGTACTGATAATCAATAAGACTGATGTTACGTTTGATCTTCTATAATACTGTAATAATTTGTACGATAATAGTTTGTACTTGAAGAGGTAAGGTCGTATTCGTGTCCCGAAAAATCAAGAGATATTTTAGTTGTGATCTTTTTGAAGTTTACATCAAACTTTATCTCCAAATAATGATCCAAATTAGAAATTACTTTTAGTGAAGCATTAACTTTGTGTATCAAATCAAATTAGATATTATTTTAAATCAAATTTAGCCACTCTACAATATTCAATTAAACAGCACATCAAAAATCAAAATTTTATAGCCTTAACGTAAATTGGTTAATTACTAATTATGATTAAATATGTTAATTATTATGATTTATGTTTATATATTAAAAGTCGAAAAAAACTACATTTTCAAATGTAATGTTTTATTCTCCTGTATTTTCAATACCATTCTCAAAATAAAACATAATTATGACCTTAATTTCATAGTATAACAATTTTATGACTATGCTCTAATGTTCCACAACCAACCTAAAGCCGAACCGATCACTAACCCGATCGCCAAGAACAAGCTGATTATGATTCCAGTAACGTTCGATTCCTCAACGGGGACTGATTTAGAAGCCACAATCATAATCACACTAGTCAAATACCCGTTACTAAGTCCCAACAACAACGTTAGAAGTGTCACCATCACCTCATTTCGCAACCACTTGGGCCCAAAAACACAACCCATAAAAAGAGGATAAAACAACACCCTTCCAACACACCCCCAAATAACCCATTTACTTCTTTTAACCACATAAATTGCGGTCAAACACTTGCCTGAAAAATCACCAGCATTGAAAATGGTTATCAAAAAAACGGGATACCAATCTCCAAACGATACGGATTTAACATTTTCGCTCAAGTACCCTGGGAATATCGATAAGGTCACGACGTAAATCAAGACCACTGATATAGCTAACCATTTGAGCTTCTTCAAAACATGCCGTGTTTTGGGCTTTTGGTCGTCGTTTTTGGGTTGATCATCGAGCTCTTTTGTGGTGTAATGTCGGACAATTTGTAACTTGTGAAGTAAGTTGGAGAATACGATGCAAAGGAGCTCGATGCATGTGCTTGTGAAGAAGTAGATATGTGTGCTTGTTCGAAGCCCATTTCTTGAGTGAGGAAGTGAAGCTTTGGTTACGATCCTTAACATACATACCAAAACCCCTGCATACAGGTTAATAATGTTAATTTGACACAATTAGAGCATAGGTGAAGTACAAACTAGATAGTAGGCAACTCCCAGGTTAAATGGCCCAGGAAACGACATAATAAACTCAATTAATTTGTAACCAAAAAACCACATAAACAGGTTGGAATATGAAACACAGTATTAGTATTTGTGCTAGTACTAGTACTAGTACTAGTACTAGTACAGTATTAGTATTTGTGTTGGTACTTGTAGTGACCCGAACTTTTCTATGTTTATATATATATTAAATGAAATTGTTATTTACATGATTAAGTGTTTCCAACATGTTAAGCAATCAAACTTGTTAAGACTTGATTAATTGAAATAGGTTTCATATAGACAATTGACCACCCAAGTTGACCGGTGATTCACGAACGTTAAAACTTGTAAAAACTATACGATGACATATATATGGTTATATATATAGTTAACATGATTTTATTATAAGTATGTATCTCATTAGGTATTTTAACAATGAGTTATATACATAAAAATGAGACTATTAATTTAAGAAACTCGAAAACGATATATATAACGATTATCGTTATAACAACGTCTTACTATGTACATATGAATCATATTAAGATATTGATACACTTGGTTAATTATGTTAAATGATAAGTAAATATATTATTAAGTGTATTAACAATGAAATACATATGTAAAAATAAGACTACTAACTTAATGATTTCGAAACGAGACATATATGTAACGATTATCGTTGTAACGACATTTAACTGTATATATATCATACTAAGATATATTATATATCATAATATCATGATAATATAACAATTTAACATCTCATTTATTATAATAAATAATGGGTTAACAACATTCAACAAGATCGTTAACCTAAAGGTTTCAAAACAACATTTACATGTAACGACTAACGATGACTTAATGACTCAGTTAAAATGTATATACATGTAGTGTTTTAATATGTATTCATACACTTTTGAAAGACTTCAAGACACTTATCAAAATACTTCTACTTAACAAAAATGCTTACAATTACATCCTCGTTCAGTTTCATCAACAATTCTACTCGTATGCACCCGTATTCGTACTCGTACAATACACAGCTTTTAGATGTATGTACTATTGGTATATCCACTCCAATGATCAGCTCTTAGCAGCCCATGTGAGTCACCTAACACATGTGAGAACCATCATTTGGCAACTAGCATAAAATATCTCATAAAATTTCAAAAATATGAGTAATCATTCATGACTTATTTACATAAAAACAAAATTACATATCCTTTATATCTAATCCATACACCAACGACCAAAAACACCTACAAACACTTTCATTCTTCAATTTTCTTTATCTAATTGATCTCTCTCAAGTTCTATCTTCAAGTTCTAAGTGTTCTTCATAAATTCCAAAAGTTCTAGTTTCATAAAATCAAGAATACTTTCAAGATTGCAAGTTTACTTCCAAGTTTTCTAAATCCATTCCAAGTAATCATCCAAGATCAAGAAACCTTTGTTACTTACAGTAGGTTATCTTTCTAATACAAGGTAATAATCATATTCAAACTTTAATTCAATTTCTATAACTATAACAATCTTATTTCGAGTGAAAATCTTACTTGAAATTGTTTTCGTGTCATGATTCTGCTTCAAGAACTTTCAAGCCATCCAAAGATCCTTTGAAGCTAGATCTATTTTTCTCATTTTCAGTAGGTTTATCCAAGGAACTTGAGGTAGTAATGATGTTCATAACATCATTCTATTCATACATATAAAGCTATCTTATTCGAAGGTTTAAACTTGTAATCACTAGAACATAGTTTAGTTAATTCTAAACTTGTTCGCAAATAAAAGTTAATCCTTCTAACTTGACTTTTAAAATCAACTAAACACATGTTCTATATCTATATGATATGCTAACTTAATGATTTAAAACCTAGAAACACGAAAAACACCGTAAAACCGGATTTACGCCATCGTAGTAACACCGCGGGCTGTTTTGGGTTAGTTAATTAAAAACTATGATAAACTTTGATTTAAAAGTTGTTATTCTGGGAAAATGTTTTTTATTATGAACACGAAACTATATCCAAAAATTATGGTTAAACTCAAAGTGAAAGTATGTTTTCTAAAATGGTCATCTAGACGTCGTTCTTTCGACTGAAATGACTACCTTTACAAAAATGACTTGTAAATTATTTTTTTGACTATAAACCTATACTTTTTCTGTTTAGATTCATAAAATAGAGTTCAATATGAAACCATAGCAATTTGATTCACTCAAAACGGATTTAAAATGAAGAAGTTATGGGTAAAACAAGATTGGATAATTTTTCTCATTTTAGCTACGTGAAAATTGGTAACAAATCTATTCCAACCATAACTTAATCAACTTGTATTGTATATTATGTAATCTTGAGATACCATAGACACGTATACAATGTTTCAACCTATCATGTCGACACATCTATATATATTTCGGAACAACCATAGACACTCTATATGTGAATGTTGGAGTTAGCTATACAGGGTTGAGGTTGATTCCAAAATATATATAGTTTGAGTTGTGATCAATACTGAGATATGTATACACTGGGTCGTGGATTGATTCAAGATAATATTTATCGATTTATTTCTGTACATCTAACTGTGGACAACTAGTTGTAGGTTACTAACGAGGACAGCTGACTTAATAAACTTAAAACATCAAAATATATTAAAAGTGTTGTAAATATATTTTGAACATACTTTGATATATATGTATATATTGTTATAGGTTCGTGAATCAACCAGTGGCCAAGTCTTACTTCTCGACGAAGTAAAAATATGTGAAAGTGAGTTATAGTCCCACTTTTAAAATCTAATATTTTTGGGATGAGAATACATGCAGGTTTTATAAATGATTTACAAAATAGACACAAGTACGTGAAACTACATTCTATGGTTGAATTATCGAAATCGAATATGCCCCTTTTTATTAAGTCTGGTAATCTAAGAATTAGGGAACAGACACCCTAATTGACGCGAATCCTAAAGATAGATCTATTGGGCCCGACAAGCCCCATCCAAAGTACCGGATGCTTTAGTACTTCGAAATTTATATCATATCCGAAGGGTGTCCCGGAATGATGGGGATATTCTTATATATGCATCTTGTTAATGTCGGTTACCAGGTGTTCACCATATGAATGATTTTTATCTCTATGTATGGGATGTGTATTGAAATATGAAATCTTGTGGTCTATTGTTACGATTTGATATATATAGGTTAAACCTATAACTCACCAACATTTTTGTTGACGTTTAAAGCATGTTTATTCTCAGGTGAATACTAAGAGCTTCCGCTGTTGCATACTAAAATAAGGACAAGATTTGGAGTCCATGTTTGTATGATACTGTGTAAAAACTGCATTCAAGAAACTGATTTCGATGTAACATATTTGTATTATAAACCATTATGTAATGGTCGTGTGTAAACAGGATATTTTAGATTATCATTATTTGATAATCTACGTAAATATTTTTAAACCTTTATTTATGAAATAAAGGTTATGGTTTGTTTTAAAAATGAATGCAGTCTTTGAAAAACGTCTCATATAGAGGTCAAAACCTCGCAACGAAAATCAATTAATATGGAACGTTTTTAATCAATAAGAACGGGACATTTCAGTTGGTATCTAAGCGTTGGTCTTAGAGAACCAGAAAATTTGCATTAGTGTATCTTATCGAGTTTGTTAGGATGCATTAGTGAGTCTGGACTTCGACCGTGTTTTCTTTAAAAATGATTGCTTAACATTTTTGTTGGAAACTATATATTATTAACATGTATATATTATGTGATATATTAATCTCTTAACATGTTTGATATTGTGTGATAGATGTCTACCTCTAGCACAAATCCTATTGACTCACCTAATAATAATGAAGAGTCGAATATATATTGGACTGATTCACAAGTTTCCGAAGAAGAACCGGAAGAAGAATCAGAACCGGAAGAAGAATCAGAACCGGAAGAGGAGGAACCGGAGGAGGAACCGGAGGAGGAAATAGAACCGGTGGGGGAAATAATAAAACGGTTAAGTAAAAGAAAATCCTCAACCAACCGACCAAGGTTAATTATGGTCAATGGTGTTTCCGCCAAGGAAGCAAAATATTGGGAGGATTACCAATTCTCCGATGAATCGGATTCCGACGAGAATTCCGATGATGTTATAGAAATTACCCCAACTGAATTTAAAAAGGCAAAAGAAAATAATAAGGGAAAGGGCATAAAAATAGAGAAATCTAATTCCAACCCCGATGAACTTTATATGTATCGTCAACCCCCGAAGCCCTTAAGTTGTAACAATGACCCGGGAACCTCTAAACCACCAGGTTTTTCTAAACCGTTGTGGAAAACGACAACTCGTATTAGGGGAACATCATATATCCCTAGAAACTTGGCAAAATGAGCCAAAACCGAAGAAGAAGAAACGAGCGAGTCGGAATAAGATAGTTGTATTCGTGTGGTGTAATATATGTAATATAGTGTGCTTATGCTTTATGATATATGTAAAAATTGCTTGTATTAATAAGTATTTTTTTTTATGAATCTAACTCTTGTCTATTTTACAGTATAAAAACACAAAATGGATAGACAACCCAATATTTTAAGAGACCTACCTGGAGACATGATTGATGAAATCTTGTCTAGAGTAGGTCAGAATTCTTCGGCACAACTATTTAAGGCGAGATCAGTTTGTAAGACATTCGAAGAACGTTCCAAGAATGCCTTGATTTATAAAAGGCTTTTGTTCGAAAGATGGGGGATATCACATTGGGAAATCCATAAGTTACGATGTGTTTACTTTGACGCATATATTGCGGGGAACCCAAATGCTATTTTACGCAACGGGTTAAGAAATTATTTTGACTCAATATATCCGAATATAGGACTTCGTGATTTAGAAAAAACGGCTAGCATGCAACATAAAGAAGCATGTTATGCTTACGGGTTAGTAATGTTCGCTTCTCACCAAAGTGAGAACAAGAACATCGGGCTACAACTATTAAACAAAACGTTCCCACAAGTAACGGAGTCGGTAATTGGGGTAAGAAATGAGGTTTTTAGATTGTTACGGGACTGTTGGACATTACGTAACCCTCGTCCCTTTGACGACGTTACAACACGCTGTCTTATCAACGGCCATAACGGTTATGTTCCACAAGACCAAGGATGGGAAATAGTCCTAGTAAAACCAGAATGCATGACTTGTTTCTGGACGTTTGAATTACGTGTCTTTATTGCCTTTGCTGAACGACTTGTGTACTAGCTAGAATTATCTTCACAACTATCTTGTATCAAAGTTATTGTGTGCTATATTTCATGCTTTATGTAAAATAAGCGGTATTGTAAGTTTGTAAAATATTGTATAAAAGTTTGAACGCGAAATATTATTATAATCAGTTTTTCATATAGAATTGTAGTAGTTGAATTGTATATTAGCTACTAAGTATGAACTTAACGGGTAGGTACTTGAAAGGATCCGTTCATATACATTATAAACGATTCACAACAGTTGATTACATTGCGAGGTATTTGACCTCTATATGATACATTTTACAAACATTGCATTCGTTTTTAAAAGACAAACTTTCTTTACATCAAAAATTGACGGCATGCATACCATTTCATATTACATCCAACTATAATTGACTTAATATTAATCTTGAAGAACTCAACGACTCGAATGCAACGTCTTTCAAAGTATGTCATGAATGACTCCAAGTAATATCCTTAAAATGAGCTAATGCACAGCGGAAGATTTCTTTAATACCTGAGAATAAACATGCTTTAAAGTGTCAACCAAAAGGTTGGTGAGTTCATTAGTTTATCATAATCAATCATTTCCGTAATAGTAATAGACCACAAGATTTCAGTTTCTATAAATATCCGTACACTCGCAAGTGTATAAAAGTATTCTATAAGTTGTAGGCACCTGGTAACAAGCCTTAACGTTCATGTTTTACCCTCTGAAGTACACCAGATCAGGTGTGTTTAAAATAACCTCGAAGTACTAAAGCATCCCATAGTCAGGATGGGGTTTGTCAGGCCCAATAGATCTATCTTTAGGATTCGCGCCTACCGTACATAGACAAGTAGTTTAATGTTACCAAGCTAAGGGTATATTTCTGGTTTAAACCCACATAGAATTAGTTTTAGTACTTGTGCCTATTTCGTAAAACATTTATAAAACAGCGCATGTATTCTCAGCCCAAAAATATATATAAAAAAGGGAGTAATGAAACTCACAATACTGTATTTCGTAGCAATTATGTATATGACAGCACTGAACAAGTGCAGGGTTTGTCTCGGATTCACGAACCTATATTAAGTATATATATTTATATGTTGGTCAATATCTGTGTAACAATTTAGGTCAAGTCGTAGTGTATCACAATCCTAATGCTCGAGACCGACATGCAAAAGTCAACAAAAGTCAACTTGACCCAAAATGACTTCCAAAATCTATACATGTTTATTATATAACTTATATATAGTAGTTTTATATATTTAAATATATTTATCAGATCTTATTATACTAAATAATACAAGTCATTTATTAATAAATAAAAATTTATATTAAAATTCATATATGATAAAAATATACTTTTATATATCTCAAGTAATAAAATTTATAAAATTCACTTAATATCATAAAAATATAGTGGTATGTATTATTAATGTAATTACATTACGTGTGGTAAAAATATCTTTGTACGCATATTTATTTGATAAAATAATATTGATAATAATGATAATGATAAAAATAATAAAATGATAGTTTCAATAAAAATATTAATTTTTAGTAATAAAGATAATTTTAGCAATAACATCAACTGATAACAGTTATAATAATCGTTTTAATAATAATATTAAAATTAATGATAATTCAGTTGACCATATCTTTTAATCCGTTCATCGAAACCACACGATTTCTAAATGAAAAGTTATTAATTTTTTTACTTCAGCTTTTCAACGACATGCATATCATATAACTTATCTCAGTAGCATATGTATCAAATTCGTGATTTATCATAAACTATTTAACGACGAAACTAAGCATACAAACATGCATAATCATATATACTCGAGCACTAGTCAGGGATACACTATTAATATATAAAAGATAAGATATGAATGCTCACGTATCAATATTGTGATTCAATATTGCAGGAAAGTACGTAGACGCAACGAAAATGATAAACGTTAGGTTGACCTCACGAGCAATACCCTCGATCAATACCCATAATCTTCATAGCTATAACCCATAATTTCCTTAGCTCTATCCCATTTGAAAACTTATTTTGAAATCGTCTGAATATAACTCCGTCGTAGTATTTTATGTATACTAATAATATCTTGAAATAATACTAAGTAATATATATATATATATATATATATATATATATATATATATATATATATATATATATATATATATATATATATATATATATGTAATTCGATTGAGAGAGTTTAGAGAAATATATTTTCAAGTTTCTATGAAATAATGAAACCTATTGAATTCGATTTATAATAGATTTTTAAATTATTAAAGTGAATTATTAAAGTATGAATTATTGAAGTGAATTATTAAAGTATGAATTATTGAAGTGAATTATTAAAGTATGAATTATTAAAGTGAATTATTAAAGTATGAATTATTAAAGTATGAATTATTAAAGTGAATTATTAAAGTATGAATTATTAAAGTGAATTATTAAAGTATGAATTATTAAAGTTAAAGTAAAGTAAAAGTAAAGTAAAGGTAAAGTTTAAGTATAGTAAAAGTATAAAACTATGTACATATAATACGCGTATAAAAAAATATATATAATATTAATTTAAATCATTTTATATATTTAATAAAATAAAATATAAATATCGTTATCTTTATCATACTGGTTAAGTATTGAGTTGTCAAAAAGAATAGATTTCTTAAATCACAGTGGACCTCATAACATAGGCCCGTAATCATATCATAATGTATCTGATAATTCAATTATTTGATATTATCTCTTAATTCTGTCGATAAATATATCGATACAAATATGTTCATGTAAAGTATCATATATCTAATACTTTGTTAATGTTTTCAGTTAATATTATAGATTATATATACATATCTATATACACATAATTGTTCGTGAATCGTCGAACACGGTCAAAGGGTAATTGATTACGTGAATGTAGTTCCAAAATTTTTGAGATTCAACATTACAAATTCTGCTTATCGTGTCGGAAACATATAAAGGTTAAGTTTAAATTTGGTCGGAAATTTCCGGGTCGTCACAGTACCTACCCGTTAAAGAAATTTCGTCCCGAAATTTGATCGAGGTCGTCATGGCTAACTATAAAAATGTTTTCATGACGAATATGAGTTGATAAATAGAGTTTTATCATCATTGAGTAATATAGATAAAACAATTTGATTACGCGAAGAGTATAAGTGAAGCTATCGCGAGAGAGTGAAATGAGTAAACGTATATTCGTTTTAACCGATGACGTAGTTATGATTGATTTTCGGAATTCATGGGATTTAAAGAAAATCTTTGCAATAAGATTTGGTTCTTCGGCGATTAAGGAAATCAGGATCTTCTTGGATTAAATGCGATAATCTGTCTCGATTTCTCTGTCTGATATTTTACTATAATTCCACCCCCTTCGTTTCTTTATTTCCACAGCTCACACCTTCTAGTCTTTCTCCCCAATTCATACTTTAAAGCATTCGTTAATATGCTTCATCCAGTATTGATTCTTGATATACTCTTAACTTTCATATCTGTCATTCTTCTTTTTCATCTACCACCGGAGGAAGTTATTTTCTTCTACCATTACATTGGGGTTATTGTGTTTTTTATTCTCCTGTGTCTTTATATTGCTATACGCATTGATATACACGGTTTGTAATTTCGAGATTGTTATCAGGCTTTATATTCTCCATTATATTTCGGAGCTTCATGCTTTCGTTTTCTCTTTCCGACCTTAAGTCAAGCGGATAATGGTCCAGAATTCATAGATATGAATTTTTGGATGAACATAGTTAATGTTCCAAGAAGAAAATCTTAATGGTACGATCTTGATTTGGCAAATTACCAGAATATCCGAAAATATAGAGCTATCAAGATGATATGTTCTTAATATGTTTGAAAATCGGGTAGAATGTAAGAGTCGTGTAAACAGTACATGATGACGGTATGTTCTGTGAATCATCACGTTCCATTAGAAACTCAGCATGACTTACTGTAATATAATCACGTTGATCAAGTGTCATTATATTATACTAACTCATGCTTCAATTCCCAACACTACTTCAAAAACATTCCTATTTTAAATTCAAATTTTTTTTTTTTTTAGAATTTAGAAACTAACAAAGTTTCTTTTTATGTTGTAACGCAGATATTGTGAAGAGATAAAAGATTTCGGATAAGAATAGTTGTGAAAATATCTTCAGGAATATCGAAGATATTATAATAAAAGATACGATAATATGGATGATGATGAAGATTTGTCTGTGAAGGTTTAGAATAAGAAGTAAGTTGTTTGCTAATGATTTCAGTAGACACTGAATCATTTGGATCCTTTGAAGGCAGGTTTAGTCTTTGTGATTTGTCCACAGCCTCCTTCATGGTCAGCTCAATCCGTTTTCCAGTTTCAAACCTTCTCTTTTTCTCAGCTTTACCACCATACTATTCTTTATCATCAAACTTTTGACTGTTAAAGTCGTTTATAGTTTTTGCTGCTTCATCAGCATTTTTCCAATTTCGGAGAACTAGTTCATAGTTTGGGATGTTTTTCAGAAAATTCACATTCGAAGTATGTAAGTCTAGGAGATAGACGTTATATGTATAACTTTTGACGTAAAATTGTCGCGAAATTCAAAATACTGATTGCTAATTTCCAGTAGTTGGTGTGACAATTATTGTTACAGGATGTAGGTGAGTACATGATGGGGTTTTAATGAATAAGTATAGTGGCTTTTCGGAGAGGCTTAAGTCGAAGGTTAATGAAGTTGTTGATAAGTTTACTGCTAATGTGGCGAGATATGAAAGGTTCCCCGGTAACAATGATGAAGCGGTAATTGTTATAATAAGGTTTATTCGTATAAACAAATGAAGGTGATTTGCTGGAGCTGTGACAAAACTGTCTATTTTGGAAAGAGATTGAAAAATTATATTTGGTAATAAATATCAAAGGATCTGACACGGATACGTGTTAAACTATAACTTTGGTTTCGAGAGCTTTTCAGATGTATGACAGTGGGTAATATGTGGTTGGATCATCATCTCGCATGTCTTTAGGAATTTTGAAGTGTTTGAACACATATTGTAATTGTTAATATACATATGATGTTCTAAGATTTTGAATGATACAAATATTTTTTGTGAGTTCCATGAATAGAAATGAGGTTCTAGGACAGTTTTGAAGTCAAAGTATAGTTTTGAAAGATGTAGGAATCTAAGAGTGATGATTTCGGTTATATCTTGAATCGAATTCTGAGATTTCAAAATCAGAATATGTAATTAGATTTTGAATGAGTATGGTTGTTTTGATTTCTATAAAAGAATGTATATTATTGTGAAAGTAGGGAGTATAATGGATGATTTGCTGAATCAGATTCGAAGAATGTAACATATTAATTGTGAATTTATATATCTCTCGGGTATTACCTACCCGTTTAAAAAAATTTTCACAATTAATATTTTGTACAAAAGAATTTTATTACAGTCTTTATGGAAATATATATGTGTATATTTCTTCAGATGTAATATTGATTTAATGAGTTAATATTAAATTAAACTCATTTGATTTATGGTTAAGGCTAGGATAGATAATTTCTAAACTTTAGAAATTACATAATCGCCGTAGAATGTTTCCCCAATGAAGTTATGAATCAATACTTCATCGTTGTGGTATTCCTTGGTATCTACATGGCGTATGACGTCGATGCTCGTGGGACAGATTGTGAAGTTGAGGTTTGCGATGCGGTTGTTGTTGGTGGTGGTAATGGTACTGTTGATGTTGTTGATGGTGGTACTGGTTATGCTGCTGGTGCTGCTGCTGGTGTTTGTAACCTTTGCACCATATTCTCCAAAGCCACTACCCGAGCGCGAAGCTCGTTGACTTCTTCTATTACACCGGGGTGATTGTCGGTTCGGACGAGCGGATAAATAAGATCTAGAATTTGGTGTAGTATACAATTATGACGAGATACTCTGGAAATGAGAGAGAAAATGGTGTTTCGGACAGGTTCGCCGGTAAGTGCTTCAGGTTCATTGCCAAGAGGGCAATGTGGTGGATGAAAGGGATCGCCTTCTTCTTGTCTCCAATGGTTAAGTAGATTACGAACCCATCCCCAATTCATCCAGAATAGATGATGGCTAATTGGTTGATCCATTCCGGTCACACTGCTTTCGGAGCTCATGTGGAAATCCATATCGGCATAGCTGTCGGAATCCGAGGAACTCGAACCGGTTGAGGGATCCATCTTGTATGATCAGGGAAAGAATTTTTTGGTATGAAATAGATTATAGAATTTAGATTTGGTATTCTTCAATACATAATTTACATATGTATATATAATACCAAAATCCCATAAATTACGGAGGAATCTTTGAAAGATGTCAGTCAAAGTTCACAGTAACAGATATGCTAAGATAAGAATTCGTCTATACACTATTATGCAATAAATGTAGGAAAACGCGTCTAGACTTAAGAATGATAAGCAGGTAATTTCCTAAGGATGGTAAGTAGATGATTTCCGACTAAAAATGATAAGCAAAACTTTTGACATGCAGACACGGTCGAAGTCCAGACTCACTAATGCATCTTAACAACTATCAGTTAGACACACTAATGCAAGACCTGGTTCGCTAAGACCACCGCTCTGATACCAACTGAAAGGATCCGTTCATATACATTATAAACGATTCACAACAGTTGATTACATTGCGAGGTATTTGACCTCTATATGATACGTTTTACAAACATTGCATTCGTTTTTAAAAGACAAACTTTCTTTACATCAAAAATTGACGGCATGCATACCATTTCATATTACATCCAACTATAATCGACTTAATATTAATCTTGAAGAACTCAACGACTCGAATGCAACGTCTTTCAAAGTATGTCATGAATGACTCCAAGTAATATCCTTAAAATGAGCTAATGCACAACGGAAGATTTCTTTAATACCTGAGAATAAACATGCTTTAAAGTGTCAACCAAAAGGTTGGTGAGTTCATTAGTTTATCATAATCAATCATTTCCGTAATAGTAATAGACCACAAGATTTCAGTTTCTATAAATATCCGTACACTCGCAAGTGTATAAAAGTATTCTATAAGTTGTAGGCACCTGGTAACAAGCCTTAACATTCATGTTTTACCCTCTGAAGTACACCAGATCAGGTGTGTTTAAAATAACCTCGAAGTACTAAAGCATCCCATAGTCAGGATGGGGTTTGTCAGGCCCAATAGATCTATCTTTAGGATTCGCGCCTACCGTACATAGACAAGTAGTTTAATGTTACCAAGCTAAGGGTATATTTCTGGTTTAAACCCACATAGAATTAGTTTTAGTACTTGTGCCTATTTCGTAAAACATTTATAAAACAGCGCATGTATTCTCAGCCCAAAAATATATATAAAAAAGGGAGTAATGAAACTCACAATACTGTATTTCGTAGCAATTATGTATATGACAGCACTGAACAAGTGCAGGGTTTGTCTCGGATTCACGAACCTATATTAAGTATATATATTTATATGTTGGTCAATATCTGTGTAACAATTTAGGTCAAGTCGTAGTGTATCACAATCCTAATGCTCGAGACCGACATGCAAAAGTCAACAAAAGTCAACTTGACCCAAAATGACTTCCAAAATCTATACATGTTTATTATATAACTTATATATAGTAGTTTTATATATTTAAATATATTTATCAGATCTTATTATACTAAATAATACAAGTCATTTATTAATAAATAAAAATTTATATTAAAATTCATATATGATAAAAATATACTTTTATATATCTCAAGTAATAAAATTTATAAAATTCACTTAATATCATAAAAATATAGTGGTATGTATTATTAATGTAATTACATTACGTGTGGTAAAAATATCTTTGTACGCATATTTATTTGATAAAATAATATTGATAATAATGATAATGATAAAAATAATAAAATGATAGTTTCAATAAAAATATTAATTTTTAGTAATAAAGATAATTTTAGCAATAACATCAACTGATAACAGTTATAATAATCGTTTTAATAATAATATTAAAATTAATGATAATTCAGTTGACCATATCTTTTAATCCGTTCATCGAAACCACACGATTTCTAAATGAAAAGTTATTAATTTTTTTTCTTCAGCTTTTCAACGACATGCATATCATATAACTTATCTCAGTAGCATATGTATCAAATTCGTGATTTATCATAAACTATTTAATGACGAAACTAAGCATACAAACATGCATAATCATATATACTCGAGCACTAGTCAGGGATACACTATTAATATATAAAAGATAAGATATGAATGCTCACGTATCAATATTGTGATTCAATATTGCAGGAAAGTACGTAGACGCAACGAAAATGATAAACGTTAGGTTGACCTCACGAGCAATACCCTCGATCAATACCCATAATCTTCATAGCTATAACCCATAATTTCCTTAGCTCTATCCCATTTGAAAACTTATTTTGAAATCGTCTGAATATAACTCCGTCGTAGTATTTTATGTATACTAATAATATCTTGAAATAATACTAAGTAAATATATATATATATATATATATATATATATATATATATATATATATATATATATATATATATATGTAATTCGATTGAGAGAGTTTAGAGAAATATATTTTCAAGTTTCTATGAAATAATGAAACCTATTGAATTCGATTTATAATAGATTTTTAAATTATTAAAGTGAATTATTAAAGTATGAATTATTGAAGTGAATTATTAAAGTATGAATTATTGAAGTGAATTATTAAAGTATGAATTATTAAAGTGAATTATTAAAGTATGAATTATTAAAGTATGAATTATTAAAGTGAATTATTAAAGTATGAATTATTAAAGTGAATTATTAAAGTATGAATTATTAAAGTTAAAGTAAAGTAAAAGTAAAGTAAAGGTAAAGTTTAAGTATAGTAAAAGTATAAAACTATGTACATATAATACGCGTATAAAAAAATATATATAATATTAATTTAAATCATTTTATATATTTAATAAAATAAAATATAAATATCGTTATCTTTATCATACTGGTTAAGTATTGAGTTGTCAAAAAGAATAGATTTCTTAAATCACAGTGGACCTCATAACATAGGCCCGTAATCATATCATAATGTATCTGATAATTCAATTATTTGATATTATCTCTTAATTCCGTCGATAAATATATCGATACAAATATGTTCATGTAAAGTATCATATATCTAATACTTTGTTAATGTTTTCAGTTAATATTATATATTATATATACATATCTATATACACATAATTGTTCGTGAATCGTCGAACACGGTCAAAGGGTAATTGATTACGTGAATGTAGTTCCAAAATTTTTGAGATTCAACATTACAAATTCTGTTTATCGTGTCGGAAACATATAAAGGTTAAGTTTAAATTTGGTCGGAAATTTCCGGGTCGTCACAGTACTACCCGAATTTAAACTTATAAAACGCTAATATGAAGAAAAAGCTTTTATAAATGAGTTCATATTATGCTACGAAATACTATTAACTACTCTTAATATTCTGTATGATTAACTTGTTCCATTTGACTATTTTGAAGGAAATGGCACCGACTACTCGACACACCGTGAATATGAATGAAGAGGAATTCCGTACTTTTCTAGCTTCAAACATAGCCGCAGTACAGGCTGCGCTACATACCAACAATAACCTTGGATCTAGCAGTACAGAAAATCGTGTAGGATGCACCTATAAAGAATTCACTGCCTGCAAACCTTTGGAATTTGATGGAACCGAAGGACCGATCGGATTGAAACGGTGGACCGAGAAGGTCGAATCGGTGTTTGCCATAAGTAAGTGTACTGAAGAGGACAAAGTGAAGTACGCTACGCATACCTTCACAGGTTCTGCGCTAACATGGTGGAATACCTATCTAGAGCAAGTGGGACAAGATGATGCGTACGCACTACCGTGGTCAGCATTCAAGCACTTGATGAACGAGAAGTACCGTCCCAGAACCGAGGTCAATAAGCTCAAGACAGAACTTAGAGGGTTACGAACCCAAGGATTTGATATTACCAAGTACGAAAGACGATTCACAGAATTGTGCCTATTGTGTCCGGGAGCGTTCGAAGATGAGGAAGAGAAGATCGACGCGTTTGTGAAAGGATTACCGGAAAGAATCCAAGAATACATAAGTTCACACGAGCCCGCCTCCATACAACAGGCATGTAGAATGGCTCACAAACTAGTGAACCAGATTGAGGAAAGAATTAAAGAAACAGACGACTGAAGAGGCTAATGTGAAGCAAGTCAAAAGAAAGTGAGAGGAAAACAGTGATAAGAATCACCAATACAACAACAGCAGCAATTACAATAATAATCGCAACAATTATCCCAACAATCGCAACATCAATCGCAACAACAACAAACGGCCCAACAACAACAACAACAACAACAACAACAACAACAACAACAACAACAACAACATCAACTACAACAATCATCCCAACAATAATAACAACCGCAACAACAACAACAATCAGAAGCAGCTATGCCAAAGGTGTGAAAAGTATCACTCGGGGTTCTGCACCAAATTTTGCAACAAGTGTAAAAGAAATGGTCATAGCGCGGCGAAGTGTGAGGTCTACGGACCAGGGGTTAACAGAACGAAAGGAACAAATGGTGTCGGAACGAGTAATGGCGGAGCAAGTAGTGTCGGATCAAGTTATGCCAATGTAGTTTGTTATAAATGTGGAAAACCGGGCCACATTATTAGAAATTGCCCGAACCAGGAGAACACGAATGGACAAGGCCGCGGAAGAGTTTTCAATATTAATGCGGCAGAGGCACAGGAAGACCCGGAGCTTGTTACGGGTACGTTTCTTATTGACAATAAATCTGCTTACGTTTTATTTGATTCGGGTGCGGATAGAAGCTATATGAGTAGAGATTTTTGTGCTAAATTAAGTTGTCCATTGACGCCGTTGGATAGTAAATTTTTACTCAAATTAGCAAACGGTAAATTAATTTCAGCAGATAATATATGCCGGAATTGAGAAATTAAACTGGGTAGCGAAATATTTAAGATTGATTTGATACCAGTAGAGTTAGGGAGTTTTGATGTAGTAGTTGGCATGGACTGGCTGAAGAAGGTGAAAGCAGATATCGTATGTTATAAAAATGCAATTCGCATTGTACGAGAAGAAGGAGAACCCTTAATGGTGTACGGAGAAAAGGGCAACATGAAGCTACATCTTATTAGTAATTTGAAGGCACAAAAACTAATAAGAAAAGGTTGCTATGCTATTCTAGCACACGTCGAGAAAGTACAAACTGAAGAAAAGAGCATCAATGATGTTCCCGTCGCAAAAGAATTTCCCAATGTATTTCCGAAAGAATTACCGGGACTACCTCCACATCGATCTGTTGAATTTCAAATAGATCTTGTACCAGGAGCTGCACCAATAGCTCGTGCTCCTTATAGACTTGCACCCAGCGAGATGAAAGAACTGCAATGCCAACTGCAAGAACTATTAAAACGTGGTTTCATTCAACCAAGCACATCACCATTGGGAGCTCCTGTTTTGTTTGTCAAGAAGAAGGATGGTACATTTAGGTTGTGTATTGACTACAGAGAGTTGAATAAACTTACCATCAAAAACCGTTATCCACTGCCGAGAATTGATGACTTATTTGATCAACTACAAGGCTCGTCGGTTTATTCGAGGATCGATTTACGTTCTGGATATCATCAAATGCGAGTAAAGGAGGATGATATTCCAAAAACTGCTTTTAGGACGCGTTATGGTCATTACAAGTTTATGGTTATGCCGTTTGGATTGACTAACGCACCAGTTGTGTTCATGGACCTTATGAACCGAGTGTGTGGGCCATATCTTGACAAGTTTGTCATTGTTTTCATCGATGACATACTTATTTACTCAAAGAATGATCAAGAGCACGAAGAACATTTGAGAAAAGTGCTAGAAGTATTGAGGAAAGAAAAACTGTACGCTAAGTTTTCAAAGTGTGCATTTTGGTTGGAAGAAGTTCAATTCCTCGGTCACATAGTGAACAAAGAAGGTATCCAGGTGGACCCGGCAAAGATCGAAACCGTTGAAAAGTGGGAAACCCCAAAAACTCCGAAGCATATACGTCAATTTTTAGGATTGGCTGGTTACTACAGAAGATTCATCCAAGATTTCTCCAAAATAGCAAAACCCTTGACTGCATTAACGCATAAAGGGAAGAAATTTGAATGGAAGGATGAACAAGAGAAGGCGTTTCAATTATTGAAGAAAAAGCTAACTACGACACCTATATTGTCATTGCCTGAAGGGAATGATGATTTTGTGATTTATTGTGGCGCATCAAAGCAAGGTCTCGGTTGTGTATTAATGCAACGGACAAAGGTGATTGCTTATGCGTCTAGACAATTGAAGATTCACGAGCAAAATTATACGACGCATGATTTAGAATTAGGCGTGGTTGTTTTTGCATTAAAGACTTGGAGGCACTACTTATATGGGGTCAAAAGTATTATATATACCGACCACAAAAGTCTTCAACACATATTTAATCAGAAACAACTGAATATGAGGCAGCGTAGGTGGATTGAATTATTGAATGATTACGACTTTGAGATTCGTTACCACCCGGGGAAGGCAAATGTGGTAGCCGACGCCTTGAGCAGAAAGGACAGAGAACCCATTCGAGTAAAATCTATGAATATAATAATTCACACTAACCTTACTACTCAAATAAAGGAGGCGCAACAAGGAGTTTTAAAAGAGGGAAATTTAAAGGATGAAATACCCAAAGGATCGGAGAAGCATCTTAATATTCGGGAAGACGGAACCCGGTATAGGGCTGAAAGAATTTGGGTACCAAAATTTGGAGATATGAGAGAAATGGTACTTAGAGAAGCTCATAAAACCAGATACTCAATACATCCTGGAACGGGGAAGATGTACACGGATCTTAAGAAACATTTTTGGTGGCCAGGTATGAAAGCCGATATTGCTAAATATGTAGGAGAATGTTTGACGTGTTCTAAGGTCAAAGCTGAACATCAGAAACCATCAGGTCTACTACAACAACCTGAAATCCCGAAATGGAATTGGGAAAACATTACCATGGATTTCATTACTAAATTGCCAAGGACTGCAAGTGGTTATGATACTATTTGGGTAATAGTTGATCGTCTCACCAAGTCAGCACACTTCCTGCCAATAAGAGAAGATGACAAGATGGAGAAGTTAGCACGACTGTATTTGAAGGAAGTCGTCTCCAGACATGGAATACCAATCTCTATTATCTCTGATAGGGATGGCAGATTTATTTCAAGATTCTGGCAGACATTACAGCAAGCATTGGGAACTCGTCTAGACATAAGTACTGCCTATCATCCACAAACTGATGGGCAGAGCGAAAGGATGATACAAACGCTTGAAGACATGCTACGAGCTTGTGTTATTGATTTCGGAAACAGTTGGGATCGACATCTACCGTTAGCAGAATTTTTCTACAACAACAGCTACCATTCAAGCATTGAGATGGTGCCGTTTGAAGCACTTTATGGTAGAAAGTGCAGGTCTCCGATTTTTTGGAGTGAAGTGGGGGATAGACAGATTACGGGTCCGGAGATAATACAAGAAACTACCGAGAAAATCATCCAAATTCAACAAAGATTGAAAACCGCCCAAAGTCGACAAAAGAGCTACACTGACATTAAAAGAAAAGATATAGAGTTTGAAATTGGAGAAATGGTCATGCTTAAGGTTTCACCTTGGAAAGGCGTTGTTCGATTTGGTAAACGGGGGAAACTAAATCCAAGGTACATTGGACCATTCAAGATTATAGATCGTGTCGGACCAGTAGCTTACCAACTGGAGCTACCTCAACAACTCGCGGCTGTACATAACACTTTCCACGTCTCAAATTTGAAGAAATGTTTTGCTAAAGAAGATCTCACTATTCCGTTGGACGAAATCCAAATCAATGAAAAACTTCAATTCATTGAAGAACCCGTCGAAATAATGGATCGTGAGGTTAAGAGACTTAAACAAAACAAGATACCGATTGTTAAGGTTCGATGAAATGCTCGTAGAGGACCCGAGTTCACCTGGGAGCGTGAAGATCAGATGAAGAAGAAATACCCGCATTTATTTCCAGAAGATACGTCAACACCTCCAACTGCTTAAAATTTCGGGACGAAATTTATTTAACGGGTAGGTACTGTAGTGACCCGAAATTTTCCATGTTTATATATATATTAAATGAAATTGTTATTTACATGATTAAGTGTTTCCAACATGTTAAGCAATCAAACTTGTTAAGACTTGATTAATTGAAATAGGTTTCATATAGACAATTGACCACCCAAGTTGACCGGTAATTCACGAACGTTAAAACTTGTAAAAACTATACGATGACATATATATGGTTATATATATAGTTAACATGATTTTATTATAAGTATGTATCTCATTAGGTATTTTAACAATGAGTTATATACATAAAAATGAGACTATTAATTTAAGAAACTCGAAAACGATATATATAACGATTATCGTTATAACAACGTCTTACTAGGTACATATGAATCATATTAAGATATTGATACACTTGGTTAATTATGTTAAATGATAATTAAATATATTATTAAGTGTATTAACAATGAAATACATATGTAAAAATAAGACTACTAACTTAATGATTTCGAAACGAGACATATATGTAACGATTATCGTTGTAACGACATTTAACTGTATATATATCATACTAAGATATATTATATATATCATAATATCATGATAATATAACAATTTAACATCTCATTTGTTATAATAAATAATGGGTTAACAACATTCAACAAGATCGTTAACCTAAAGGTTTCAAAACAACATTTACATGTAACGACTAACGATGACTTAACGACTCAGTTAAAATGTATATACATGTAGTGTTTTAATATGTATTCATACACTTTTGAAAGACTTCAAGACACTTATCAAAATACTTCTACTTAACAAAAATGCTTACAATTACATCCTCGTTCAGTTTCATCAACAATTCTACTCGTATGCACCCGTATTCGTACTCGTACAATACACAGCTTTTAGATGTATGTACTATTGGCATATACACTCCAATGATCAGCTCTTAGCAGCCCATGTGAGTCACCTAACACATATGGGAACCATCATTTGGCAACTAGCATAAAATATCTCATAAAATTTCAAAAATATGAGTAATCATTCATGACTTATTTACATGAAAACAAAATTACATATCCTTTATATCTAATCCATACACCAACGACCAAAAACACCTACAAACACTTTCATTCTTCAATTTTCTTCATTTAATTGATCTCTCTCAAGTTCTATCTTCAAGTTCTAAGTGTTCTTCATAAATTCCAAAAGTTCTAGTTTCATAAAATCAAGAATACTTCCAAGATTGCAAGTTTACTTCCAAGTTTTCTAAATCCATTCCAAGTAATCATCCAAGATCAAGAAACCTTTGTTACTTACAGTAGGTTATCTTTCTAATACAAGGTAATAATCATATTCAAACTTTAATTCAATTTCTATAACTATAACAATCTTATTTCGAGTGGAAATCTTACTTGAAATTGTTTTCGTGTCATGATTCTGCTTCAAGAACTTTCAAGCCATCCAAGGATCCTTTGAAGCTAGATCTATTTTTCTCATTTCTAGTAGGTTTATCCAAGGAACTTGAGGTAGTAATTATGTTCATAACATCATTCTATTCATACATATAAAGCTATCTTATTCGAAGGTTTAAACTTGTAATCACTAGAACATAGTTTAGTTAATTCTAAACTTGTTCGCAAATAAAAGTTAATCCTTATAACTTGACTTTTAAAATCAACTAAACACATGTTCTATATCTATATGATATGCTAACTTAATGATTTAAAACATGAAAACACGAAAAACACCGTAAAACCGGATTTACGCCATCGTAGTAACACCGCGGGCTGTTTTGGGTTAGTTAATTAAAAACTATGATAAACTTTGATTTAAAAGTTGTTATTCTGGGAAAATGATTTTTATTATGAACATGAAACTATATCCAAAAATTATGGTTAAACTCAAAGTGGAAGTGTGTTTTCTAAAATGGTCATCTAGACGTCGTTCTTTCGACTGAAATGACTACCTTTATAAAAATGACTTGTAACTTATTTTTTCAACTATAAACCTATACTTTTTCTGCTTAGATTCATAAAATAGAGTTCAATATGAAACCATATCAATTTGATTCACTCAAAACGGATTTAAAATGAAGAAGTTATGGGTAAAACAAGATTGGATAATTTTTCTCATTTTAGCTACGTGAAAATTGGTAACAAATCTATTCCAACCATAACTTAATCAACTTGTATTGTATATTATGTAATCTTGAGATACCATAGACACGTATACAATGTTTCGACCTATCATGTCGACACATCTATATATATTTCGGAACAACCATAGACACTCTATATGTGAATGTTGAAGTTAGCTATACATGGTTGAGGTTGATTCCAAAATATATATAGTTTGAGTTGTGATCAATACTGAGATACGTATACACTGGGTCGTGGATTGATTCAAGATAATATTTATCGATTTATTTCTGTACATCTAACTGTGGACAACTAGTTGTAGGTTACTAACGAGGACAGCTGACTTAATAAACTTAAAACATCAAAATATATTAAAAGTGTTGTAAATATATTTTGAACATACTTTGATATATATGTATATATTGTTATAGGTTCGTGAATCAACCAGTGGCCAAGTCTTACTTCCCGACGAAGTAAAAATATGTGAAAGTGAGTTATAGTCCCAATTTTAAAATCTAATATTTTTGGGATGAGAATACATGCAGGTTTTATGAATGATTTACAAAATAGACACAAGTACATGAAACTACATTCTATGGTTGAATTATCAAAATCGAATATGTCCCTTTTTATTAAGTCTGGTAATCTAAGAATTAGGGAACAGACACCCTAATTGACGCGAATCCTAAAGATAGATCTATTGGGCCCAACAAGCCCCTTCCAAAGTACCGGATGCTTTAGTACTTCAAAATTTATATCATATCCGAAGGGTGTCCCGGAATGATGGGGATATTCTTATATATGCATCTTGTTAATGTCGGTTACCAGGTGTTCACCATATGAATGATTTTTATCTCTATGTATGAGATGTGTATTGAAATATGAAATCTTGTGGTCTATTGTTACGATTTGATATATATAGGTTAAACCTATAACTCACCAACATTTTTGTTGACGTTTAAAGCATGTTTATTCTCAGGTGAATACTAAGAGCTTCCGCTGTTGCATACTAAAATAAGGACAAGATTTGGAGTCCATGTTTGTATGATACTGTGTAAAAACTGCATTCAAGAAACTGATTTCGATGTAACATATTTGTATTGTAAACCATTATGTAATGGTCGTGTGTAAACAGGATATTTTAGATTATCATTATTTGATAATCTACGTAAAGCTTTTTAAACCTTTATTTATGAAATAAAGGTTATGGTTTGTTTTAAAAATGAATGCAGTCTTTGAAAAACGTCTCATATAGAGGTCAAAACCTCGCAACAAAATCAATTAATATGGAACGTTTTTAATCAATAAGAACGGGACATTTCAGTACTAGTACTAGTACTAGTACTAGTACTAGTACTAGTACTAGTACTAGTCTATGCTCTATTAATCGTGTCAACAAAAAACTGTCGATTTATTGGCGAGTTGACTGTCGCTTAGAGGCTAAATTGAACTTCAGACAAGTTTAAAACCAACAGAAATTTGATTCTGCCACCTTCATGGCGGTCTCACATTTTTTAAACCTACTTATGGTCGGGGGTCTATTCGGAAGCAATCTCTCTATCCATAAAAATTTAGAGAGAGAATTTTCTATATTTTTACGGTGTTTCACTCTGGGTAGAGAAATAACTTTTCTTTATTCTATGATAGGAGAAAAATTGTACATCTTATCTCCCCACACCCCATATATGTGGGTTTGGGTTTTCTCACGGTGCCATATTAGATTAGAATTAGATTGAAATTAGGATTAAAATTAGGGTTAGAATTAAGATAAGCCAACTAATGAGTTTTAAAAAGACAAAAATGCACCGGGGGTCCTTGTGGTATGTTCGAAATAACAAGTGGAGTCCAAAAGAATTTTTTCACCTTGGGGGGTCACTGTGGTTTGCAATAGTTTCACGAGGAGTCCAACGGCCTAACGTCCGTCCAAATCTAACTTTTTTGGGCCTCACATGACTAGCACATGAGGGCAATTTTATCTTTTTAATTCCTTTTACCCCTTTTAGGTCTTACCTACACCCATTTCATCTCTCTCTCTCTCTCTCTCTCTCTCTCTACAAAATCAAGCAAAATAGTCAACCCTTTTTCATCTTCTCAAATTTTCAATACACTCATCTCCTAATTGGTATTCTAATAAACCCTATGTCTTTATCAATACTTCGTTAATCTGAGTAACTTTCAACAAATAAAAACAGAACACAGTAAATAGATCAATTAATCAACCTGCATTCAACCTGGTTCCAAATTGCAAATACAAACAAAAATCAACCTGGTTCTGTCAAACATTTATCTAAAATCAACAATTAACAAACAAAAATCAACAGTCTAAATACATATATCTAATTTAACAATTATCAAATAAAATCAAGTTCTATCAAACATTTATCAATTTACAATCAACTTGGTTTCAAATTGCAACGGAATAAGGCTACGACGGCGGTTGTTGTTCTGATGATGGTTCCAACAGTGGTTCTAGATCTGAATCTCATTTTCTTGGTGGTCTCGTTTTTTGTCGGAATCAGGCTTTGGAGTTATCAAGGTGGTGGTTCCAGTGATGGTTCTGACGGTTGCTATTTTTGGCAACAAACACATATCTGAAACGAGATCTGAAACAACGTTTTTATCTAGATCATTTCTTCATAGCTCGGTTTTTTTATTACCTCGTGAACTTGTATCGAGAACTCGTTTTTCAAGAAGATTGATTCTTCATAGCTCTGTTTTCAAGAAGATTGATTCGAGAACTCGTTTTTCAAGCCTAGTAGTCAATCGTGAAATTGTATCTAGATCAGTTCGTCAAGGAACCAGCACATTAGTAAGTTGTTTGCTTCATTCTTTTAATTTAGGGTTTGGATTTGAAATCACCTGATAAAATCGATGGAGGTGGGGATGAGATTGTTATTTGAATTTAATTAGGGTTTGTAATTTGTAGGTGGAGAGTAAAAAAGAGGAATTTTTTTTGGGATTTACATGTGCAGGTGGGCATAAAAGGTGGGTTGGTGGGTTATTTGACAAGAGGGGTCTAAATTGATGAAAATACCCTCATGTGCAGTGCATGTGAGGGAATTTAACCGAGTTTTTAACGGCAGTTAGCAAATTGGACTCCTCGTGAAACTATTGCAAACTACAGTGACCCTCTAAGGTGAAAAATTTCTTTTAGACTCCACTTGTTATTTCGAACATACCACAGGGACCCCCGGTGCAATTCAGTCTTTTAAAAATGTAAACCATAAACTCATTTTTAAGGAATGCGTGTTATGACAACTAAAAAGAAGTTAAAAATCTTGGTGGTGTATGGTAAAAGGGGTGGCGTACGGATCCTATTCCTTACTTTAGGCATACACTTTTGTAAAAATGTATAAACGAGATTAAAAGTGTAAAACTGATTATCTATTTTCGAAAATATAGAATTACATTGAAAAAAACTAATATGTAAATGTAATTGTGGATAATTATTTGAGACCGAGGGTTAATAGTTAAAGTTAAAAGTGCATTCTACAGTATTATGGACTTTTGATTCATCATCCTTAGCTAAATTTTTTTATTTATTCATTAAAGCAGAAGTAGATCATATTTCGTAACAAACTTAATTAATGTCCTCAAATTTGATGGTGGTGAATGCATTTTTAACTCAAATTCTTACTACTAATATTAGTATACAATTTAAAGAAATCATAAATGTTGTATTTTTATAATAATAGATATAGAATATAAATATGTTGTAGGGCAATACGATTTATCAATTCTGTTATGGTATCAGAGCTTAGGTAAGCGGTTTTACAAAGCGAGTCCGAGTCAGGCCCCCATGAGTGTGCCGCCGTCGCTACAAAGATATTGAGTCAGGCCTTCTTCTTGCTGCCATCTCTACAACCGTTCCACGCCTCGATGTGAGGGGGCGTGTTGGGAAGTTATCCCACATCGGTGATGGACAAAAACAAATGTATGCATATAAGTCAAAGGGGAAGTCCATCTATCACCAATTGGTTTTAGAAAAGGATGGACTCTTGGGATTATATACGGATTATATAAATAATAATATGTATAATAATGTAACAATACTGATACATACCAGCTGAAGCATTGCCAGCGACAACAGCTTGCATATAGCGTTCAGGCAACTTCCCCGTAGCACCAATTAAACTACCACTCGTCAACCCTTCAGCTAAACCAGTTAATGCCACCATTAACACCAAAACCACAAACCCATAACCCGACCCGTTTCCATGATCGATCCAACCTGTCACTGGTGCAACCATCAATGCCAAAACAAATAGCCCATAACCCATATTCAGCCTCACTTTGAATCCGGGTAACTTCATTTTGCTAGACAAATATGTCAACACAAAAAGCATTATTGTAGCGGACATCATGTAGGCTACTGAAAACACCTTGCTGACGTGTCTTGATGGGTAAAGATGTTGAAAGTAATCAACGGCTGTGATGAAAGAGTTCCATGGGACTAAGTAACCCGCTCCGAGAAGGAAATGAATCATGTATGTAATGTGATACGGGTCATTTGGTTCCACTTGGTTTTCCATTATTTAGCCGGAGAGGATGATTAAGGGGAAGAACTGGTTTTTATGAAGGTGTTGGGGTCTTCTCATTTTAGTATTTGAGATTTCATTGTTTATTATTTAATGTATGTATTACGTAATATTTATTATTTTAGGGAGTTAGTTGAATTAAATGGAAATGTTTTCGAATGACATGGGTTAACCACGTGGATATGGCACCGTGAGAAAAATAGAGTAACGGAGATAATGACGTTAACACCATTTATACGCCTAGGGGCGTGGTGTGGAATATTTTTTTTATTTTCCTTTACTTTTTAAATGACTAAATTGTATGTGGTTTTTGGCAACAAGTAATGCTGGTGTGAGTTTTTAGTGTGTGAACAATATTGTGATGACGTGTTAACAGGGCCGGTTTCGAAAATTTGAGTGCCCTGAGCGAGGTGAAAAAAAGGGCCCTAACGAATAATTTTTGAAGATAGAATCAAAGTTCAACCACTGAACACTTCTAGATACCAAATACTACCTACACCAATAACATTTCAATTTTCAACCCATTTTTATGAACTTTATAGGCATAAATAATCTTTTTGTGATAACTTAATGTAGCACTATTTGCAATATCTTGTACATTGCATTAAATGATTGATCAACTTTTTGAAAGAAATCATATTTAAGTATACCACTTCATTGATTTCAACCCGTCATTTGTACTGCACTTATAATGGAACTTAAGATCAGCAAAGGTGTAGTGATCAAGATCTTTTTTTACGAAATCTGTGTATTAGGATCTTTACGCGTATTTAATCCGCTAAAAGTTCGTTTGATTAGGACCGAAGTAGCAGGTGCAGTACATATTATATAACATACACACTCATTTTCAAGCTAAAATATCCTCACAACTTCTACTTAATTGCATTTGCTTCAACATAGATTGTATCTATTAAAGGTCTGTAATTAATATGTCCACAACACAATCTAATTTTATTCAATAGGTTGTAAAACCACTAAGACAACATATTGGCATGTAAATGACTCCTCAATTTGTTAGTTTGAAATGAATTAAGCTAGTGTCCCACATCGGTGTGTTAGTAGAAATATATATCCTATAAATGCAAAAGTTGCGAATCATAAATTAAAATGAATAAAAGATGGGCTTGATTTCTTATATGTTTCTATTTCGTAAAACCTTAAATGTTTCTATTTCTTAAAACCTTAAATATTGGGAAATGTTTCTATTTCTTAAAACCTTAAATATTGGGCTTAGCTATTTTTTGAACTGTAAAAATATTGAATATTGGGCCCTTAAAATTGTGCCCCTAAAATAGACTGGGCCCTTAAAATTGTGCCCCTAATATGTTTCTATTTCTTAAAACCTTAAATATTGGGCTTAGCTATTTTTTGAACTGTAAAAATATTGGACCCTTAAAATTGTGCCCCTAAAATAGACTGGGCCCTTAAAATTGTGCCCCTAAAATAGACTGGGCTTGATATAACTTTCCTGTAAAAATATTGGGGTATAACTTTCCTGTAAAAATATTGGGCCCCTAAAATTGTTGGGCCCTGAGCGGTTGTACACTTTGCACCCCTCTTAGACCGGCCCTGCGTGTTAATATATAACTAGCAAAATAGTGTTAATATATAACTAGTAAAATAGTTATATAACTAGTAAAATAGTTAAAAAGAAGTTTAAAAAAGATTTATAATTTATTAAATATTGGGCCCTTAAAATTGTGCCCCTAAAATAGACTGGGCCCTTAAAATTGTGCCCCTAAAATAGACTGGGCTTGATATAACTTTCCTGTAAAAATATTGGGGTATAACTTTCCTGTAAAAATATTGGGCCCCTAAAATTGTTGGGCCCTGAGCGGTTGTACACTTTGCACCCCTCTTAGGCCGGCCCTGCGTGTTAATATATAACTAGTAAAATAGTGTTAATATATAACTAGTAAAATAGTTATATAACTAGTAAAATAGTTAAAAAGAAGTTTAAAAAAGATTTATAATTTATTAAATATAAAGCCACAATCGTGATTTCTCCTACCACGCTTAAAGTAACGGCACCAACCCCATTTTTTAGGCATGGTTGGAGCCACCTAAACAACCCATAACATGGGTTTAAGAGATCAAGATACAAATAATCTAATGAAGAGTGAACCTCAACAGATGTTTTTACCAAAATAGCAAATAGCCTTTAAAATATATGATTTGGCGCCACAGGTTGAACTTTATTGCGGGCTATAAAGTGTTCTGCCCCACCGAAAATTTAGACAAGGAGTGAAATTTGTAGGTCATAAGGTTATGTGCGATTAAGCTTTTAGATTAAGTAAATCGAAATCTATATAATAAAAATATACGATTAAAATGTCAAAGGTTCGCATAATTTACATCATCAATATTTATTTCACAAGAATTCTCAAGATCAAACTTCCTCAATATATATATCAGAGTGTTTGTGAGAAGGTAGGGTCATTTTCCCCTCATATCACTATTGTCGTACCATATCTTCCTAAAAGCTCATCGCTACAATCTCTTTTCCATAATTTTCTCACGACTGTTCACATCACTTACAAAACTCTGTGAAAACCCCCATAGAACCTTTACCATTATAAATGGTCCAACCCGTTAATTTCGGATTTTGTGTTTTTCATGGTATTAGATTCAAACCTTCAATGGTGTCTGGAAAATCAAGTTAGGGGTATATTTATGGGCAAACTTAGAGTGTTATGGTGTGTATTTTTAATGAAAAACTATAGCAAAACATCAAAAACTACAATTTAGAGTTTGCTGGTGCGGCTGCTGTCATGAACTTCATCAGTCCGAATGAGTCTTCATTCGTACAGACGGGTCACTCATCCGTACAGACTAGTCCAATGTTCATTCCTTCAAATCAAATGTTCATCCGTACAGACATGGCAATCAAAGAAAATTCAGTTCGAGTAAATGTCTATACAAGTCTAATAAATGACGTACCGTGTTCATTGGATTTACAGAAGATATTATAAGGTAATCAGTAACATTTGATTATTATAGGCCAACACGTTATTTTATATCTTTCACACTTTGTTGAGGGAATCTGATTTTGTTTTCAGGATATTGATTCCGCTTCGCGAAGAGAATCATAACTTATTTTCTATGAAGACCCGTCCTAATCCATCCGGACAAAGTCCATATCGATTATAAACGATTCATAACAGTGGATTACATCGCGAGGTACTTGACCTCTATATAATACATTTTACAAACATTGCATTCGTTTTTGAAAAGACAATTTTTCATTACATCTAAGGTTGACAGCATGCATACCATTTCATAATATATCTTACTATAATTGACTTAATAATAATCTTGATGAACTCAACGACTAGAATGCAACGTCTTTTGAAATATGCCATGAATGACTCCAAGTAATATCTTTAAAGAGAGCAAATGCACATCGGAAGATTTCTTTCATACCTGAGAATAAACATGCTTTCAAGTGTCAACCAAAAGGTTGGTGAGTTCATTAGTTTAATATAAATAATCATTTCCATCATTTTAATAGACCACAAGATTTCATATTTCCATTTCTCATAATCATACGTCCCATGCATAGAGACAAAAATATCATTCATATAGATTGAACACCTGGTAACCGACATTCACAATATGTATATAAGAATATCCCCATCATTCTGGGATCCTCCTTCGGACATGATATAAATTTCGAAGTACTAAAGCATCCGGTACTTTGGATGGGGCTTGTTGGGCCCGATAGATCTATCTTTAGAGTTCGCGTCAATTAGGGTGTCTGTTCCCTAATTCTTAGATTACCAGACTTAATAAAAAGGGGCATATTCGATTTTGATAATTCAACCATAGAATGTAGTTTCACATACTTGTGTCTATTTCGTAAAACATTTATAAAAGCATTTCATGTATTCGCAGTTCAAAATGTATATCAAAAGCATTTAATAAAGCAGTTGTAAAAGTAGCGCATGTATTCTCAGTCCCAAAAATGTAAAGAGTAAAAGGGAATCAAATGAACTCACCTATTGTATTTCGTAGTAAAAATACATATAACGTCATTGAACAACTGATCAATGTAGGGTTGACCTCGGATTCACGAACCTATATCGTTTGTATATATATTAACACACATATTCGTAATCGAATAAATATATATATTATTATTATTAATGATATAATTTTTATGTTATTAACTTATTTGTTTTTCATTGTTTTGTTAAATATAATCATTTTGTACATTTAAAATATATATATATATATATATATATATATATATATATATATATATATATATATATATATATATATCGTTCGTTTGTTAAAATCATAATAATATTAACATATCAATAATTAATCTTAGTAATGATAATAATAGTAATAATAATAATAATAATAATAATAATAATAATAATAATAATAATAATAATAATAATAATAATATAATAATAATAATAATAATAATAATAATAATAATAATAATAATAATAATAATAATAATAATATTCATGGTATTAATATTAACATATCAATAATTAATCTAAGAAATGATAATATTATTAATAATAATAGTAATTATGAAAACTACCTTTGAAGGCTTAAAAAAATAATCCGTTGGAGTCGGGACTCGAACCCGCGACCTTTCATTCCCTAACCAAACGCCCAAACCAACTGAGCTGCTCAACAGTTTTGATTTATACAACTGACTTAATTCCTTAAACCCGAAATTGTTCTATCTTTCTTGCCTTTGTTTCAGTATTTGCCCAACAGAATTCTGGCCCAACATGTAACCAGAAAAACTCGGCCCATTTCTCAATCTCATAACCTAATTAAGTCATAACAGCCCAAACCAGTACTTATTTTAATCCTGTCGTCATTTATTAAAAAGGGAGAGAAAAAAAACAGGAAATCGTATTCCTCATCTTCATAACATCATCGTTCTTTCTTTTTCCTCGTTTAATAATCATCATCATAATACATGATCATACGTATCATCGTCTTCTTCACATAAAATTGCAATCATCTTCAAAACATCATCAGAGAATCGGTTATCATCCTCCTTCATCCTAATCTCTCTATAACGAATATAACGAATGGGAGATCAAAAAAATATATATAAATAATCGAACCCACTTCGGTTTATCAGCCCAACATCTCTTTATTTTTATTATTATTATTTTATTTTATTATTATTATTTTATGGTTGGATTATCGAATAATGGTCCAGAATTCGTAGATATGAATTTCGGAATGAATATAGTTAATGTTCTAAGAAAGAAATGGTAATAGCACGATCTTGATTCGTCAAATTACCAGAATATCTGGGAAAGATAGAACTATCAAGAATATATTTTCTTGATATGTTCAGAAGTTAAGCAGAATGAAAGAGTTATGTAACATGGCACATGATGATGTTATGATCTGTGAATCATCATGTTCCATTACAAACTCAGTATGACTTACTGTAATATAATCACATTGATCAAGTGTCATTATATTATACTAACTCATGCATCAGTTCCCAACATTACTTCAATAACATTCGTATTTTAAGCTCGAAGTTTACAGAATATAGAAACTAACAGTTTCTATATGATGTAATACTGATAGCACGAAGAGATTAATGATTTCAGATAAGAATAGTTATAAAAATATCTTCAGAAATATGGAGGATATTTATAATGAAAAATACGATGATATCTTAGAATTTCTAATATCGAAGAATGGTGAAGAAAATTTGTCCGCCAGAGTTTTATTGATTATTATTATTACTATTATTATTATTATTATTATTATTATTATTATTATTATTATTATTATTATTATTATTATTACTATTATTATTAATACTATCATTTATATTATTAATATACAATTTTCATTATTAGTAATGTTACTACTAAAAGTTATTATCATTAATATTATATTCACAAAAATTATCTTTTTGTACTCCTTAAAAACTATCATTTTTATTAAGGTTACTATTATTACTATCATTATTATTATTATCTTTAATCTAGTATTACTACAAATATTAAATTTTTCAAAAACAAAAAGATATATATATATATATATATATATATATATATATATATATATATATATATATATATATATATATATATATATATATATATATATATATATCACACAAAATATCCTAAAATTATACAAAATTATGTTTTAACTAATATTATTGATATTGAAAGGACCCGTTCATATACATTATAAACGATTCACAATAGTTGATTACATTGCGAGGTATTTGACCTCTATATGATACATTTTACAAACATTGCATTCGTTTTTAAAAGACGAACTTTCTTTACATCGAAAATTGACAGGCATGCATACCATTTCATAATATCCACTATCCAACTATAAATTGATTTAATAATAATCTTTGATGAACTCAATGACTCGAATGCAACGTTCTTCGAAATATGCTATGAAAGACTCCAAGTAATATCTTTAAAATGAGCAAATGCACAGCGGAAGATTTCTTTAACACCTGAGAATAAACATGCTTTAAAGTGTCAACCAAAAGGTTGGTGAGTTCATTAGTTTATCATAATCATTTATTTCTATCATTTTAATAGACCACAAGAATTTCATTTCCAGTTCTCATAAATATACGTCCCATGCATAGAGACAAAAATAATCATTCATATGGTGAACACCTGGTAACCGACATTAACTAGATACATATAAGAATATCCCCTATCATTCCGGGATCCTCCTTCGGACATGATATAAATTTCGAAGTACTAAAGCATCCGGTACTTTGGATGGGGTTTGTTAGGCCCAATAGATCTATCTTTAGGATTCGCGTCAATTAGGGTGTCTGTTCCCTAATTCTTAGATTACCAGACTTTAATAAAAAGGGGCATATTCGATTTCGATAATTCAACCATAGAATGTAGTTTCAATTACTTGTGTCTATTTCGTCAAACATTTATAAAAGCGCATGTATTCTCAGTCCCAAAAATATAAAGGGTAAAAAGGCAAATGAAACTCACCATACTGTATTTCGTAGTAAAAATACATATAACATCATTGAACAAGTGCATGGTTGGCCTCGGATTCACGAACCTAAATTAATTATATATATTTATGTGTTGGTCAATATTTGTCTAACAAATTAGGTCAAGTCATAGTGTACCACAATCCTAATGCTCGAGACTAATATGCAAAAGTCAACAAAAGTAAATTTGACTCAAAATAATTTCCAAAAATCTATACATGATTAATATATAGTTTAAATATCGTCGTTTTATATTTTTAAATATTTTTTTAAAAGATTTATTAGAGTAAATAATATAATTTATTTATTAATAAATAAAATTTTATATTAAATTTATATAATAAAATATACTTTTATATATATTAAGTAATAAAATTTATAGGGTTCATTTAATATCATAAAGATAATATGATAGGTATTATTAAAGTAAGTTATTACACGTATTAAAATATGTTTGTATCACATATTTATTTGATAAAATAATATCTATAATGATAGTAAGTAAAAGTTGTATTATTTTGTAATAATAATTATTATTATAAAAATATCAATATTTATAATCACTAAGATGACATTATGATAAAACGATAATTCTAATTATGATAACTTTAATATTTACGATAATTTTTAATATTATCTTTAAAATAATAATTCTATTTAAAATAATAATAATAATGATATTTTATAGTAACAATGACATTTCTATTAAAATGATAATTTTTGTTAAAATGATAGTTTTAATACTAACGATACTTTTAATAATAATAGTAATGATAAAAATAATAAGAACGATAATTTTATCTAAATCAATATTTTATGATATTTTAATTTCATCATGATACTCTTACTCATTATTTCCTAATCGTTTAGTTTAATAGCTTTTAATCGTCTTTTATATCGTGTTCATAATAATGATAATAATAGTAATCAAAATAATTAGGTGTTACAAATATTTGTTTTAATTACACTAATATTAATAATGATAGTTACTATAACATTATTAACGATAATACTAATAATTATCTTAATGATAATATAGTAATAATAATAATAACAGTAACAATAACCATTTTTAAATAATGATATATATATTAATAATGATAATAATAATAATAATAATAATACTAATAATAATAATAATAATAATTAGATAATAATAATAATAATACTAATTATAACTTTAACGATAATAACGATAGTAATAATAAAAAAAAATTACAATTTTTAATGATAAATCCCTTTTATTGATAAAGATAATAATAATCATAATAATAAGATAAAACTAGAACGACGATAATAATAATCATTTTTAATAAAAATATTGAAAATTCAATTGATTATAACTTCTAATCCGTTCATCAAAACCATTCGATATCTAAAGGAAAAGTTCTTAATTTTTTGCTAGCTTTCCAAGGATATGCATATCTTATACCTTCTCTCAACCGCAAGTGTAACTAATTCAAGATTCAACCTAACCTGTCTAAGGGCAATATCAAAAGTACAAGCATGCATAATCCTAAATACTCGAGCACTAGTCAGGGATACACTATTAGTATGTAAAAGTTAAATTATGAGTACTCACGTATCAATATTGAGATTCAATATTGCAGGAAAGGTACGTAGACGCAACGGAAATGATAAACACTATATTGACCTCACGAGCATACCCATGAACCATACTCAATCACCTCCATAGCTATAACCCATAATTTCCTTAATCCTATCCTACTCGAAAAACAATTTCGAAACCACTCGGACAGCACTCCGTCGTAATATTTTATGTATACTAATAATATCTTGAAATAATACGGAGTAAATATATATATGTAAATCGATTGAGAGAGTTTAGAGAAAAATATTTTTAAGTTTCTATGAAATAATGAAACCTATTGAATTCTATTTATAATAGATTTTTGAATTATTAAAGTGAATTATTAAAGTATGAATTATTAAAGTGAATTATTAACGTATGAATTATTAAAGTGAATTATTAAAGTATGAATTATTAAAGTGAATTATTAAAGTATGAATTATTAAAGTAAAGTAAAGTAAAAATAAAGTAAAGGTAAAGTTTAAGTATAGTAAAAGTATAAAACTATGTACGTATAATACGCGTATAAATATATATAATATTAATTTAAATCGTTATATATATTTAATAAAATAAAATATAAATATCTTTATCTTTAACTTTATCATACTAATTAAGTAGTGAGTTGTCAAAAGTGGTTCTAGATATTTATAAAAGTTATATACGTTTTAATAATAAAGTTCTTTTTAAACTGAAAACGTTTTTGTACGTTTGAAACTAAATAGATCAATCGAGTCTTTATGAGATTCAATCTTCCACTATCCTTTGTCTAGTTCTCAATGATTGATAATTTGTTCTTATTTATAAATCACTTTATCATTTTCCGAATATTGTTAAAATGGAAAGATTTCTCAAATCAATGTGGGCCTTTCAACAGAGACTTGTAATCATAATTCAATATATCTGATAATTCAATCATTTGATCTTATCTTCTAATTCCATTGATAAACATTTTGAAACAGATACAATCATATAAAGTATTTAATCTAATATTTTGTTTACGTTTCAAGTTATAATATATATACACATATACATATATAATCATATTCGTTTAATGGTTCGTGAATCGTTGGAACTTGGTCGAGGTTGAATGAATGTATGAACATAGTTTAAAATTCTTGAAATTTAACTTAACAAATATTGCTTATCATGTCGGAAACATATAAAGATTAAAGTTTAAATTTGGTTGAAAATTTCCGGGTTGTCACAGTACCTACCCGTTAAAGAAATTTCGTCCTGAAATTTGAGTGGAAAGGTCGTGAATGATAATAAGTATGTTTTCATGATGCATACGGGCTGAAAATTAGAGTTTTATCATCAGCGAATAATTTGGATAAACAATCCATTTATATGAAGAGTACGAATGAAGCTAACATAGAAGAGTGAAATGAGTAAGTGTAGATTCATCTTATCCTTTGACGTAGATATGATTGATTCCCAGATTTCAAGGGATTTGAAGAAAATCTTCTTAATAAGATTTGACTCTCCGGTAATCAAGGGAATTAGGATCCGCTTTAAATGCGATCGTCCATTTTAATTGTTCTGTCGGAGATTTTCTTATAAATTCACCTCCTTCGTTTCCTTACAACTCACACCTTCTGTTGATGCATTTTATGCAAGTCCCTAGACATCTACCCACGTTCATTGCAGGTACAATAGTTTACAGGCCACCATGATTGCTCGTTATTATCCTATCCGTGTTTGTATGTGATTACAGGAACTGCAGGAACGAGATTTGGATGTTTGACTATGTTAGACTTAGTCAGACGTACGAGTGAAGCCTCACTAGTACGGCTGACAGGCTCATACGCACGGTTGATGCTGAGCTAAGTCACAATTACAACCTAAATGAGAAGACACGAGTGAGTGATCACCCGTACGGCTGATGAAGCCAACTCGTACGTGTGATGGATGAATCGTACAGGTGAGTCAACAGCAGGGGTATATAAAGTCTTATATTCTTCATTTTTAGGTTAAGCCTCTCATTTGGTACACACACTCAGATCTGGTGAGCTCCTCCGATTCTCTTTCAGTCCAAATCACCCAGGTGGTGAATAATAGCTCTAGGTGTTGATCTAATCACACTTGATTTAGTTGTGGTTTGACTAAATTAATCAAAAAAAAAAAAAAAAAAAACTTAACCTATTCACTAGAGGGTTTGATTCACTTATTCCGCCATTGTGTGAGTTAAATCTGTTGATTTCTAAGTTCCTAGTCATGTTTCATCACCTTCTATTCTTTCCCCCTCAACTCATATTTTAAAGTATTCATTAATATGCTCCATTCAGTTCTGATTCTCGATATATACTTCTAACTTTCATATCGGTCATTCTTCTTTTTCATCTACCGCCGGAAGAATCTATTTACTTCTACTATACTCTTGGGTTTATAGTGTTTCTAGTTCTCCCGTGTGTTTATATTGCTATATGCATCGATATATATGGTTTATAATTTCTGGTTTGTCGTTGGACTTTATATGTTCCCTTATATTTCAAAGTCTCTATAATCATTATCATTCACATTTAATGCTCTCTTTTATTTGCTGCAATTTATACCCCAATTTCTATTTCGGAGTTTTGTCCTTTTGTTTCTTCTTCTTGCGATTAAGTACCGCTTGTAATGGTCCAGAATTCACAGATATGAATTTCGGAATGAACATTGTTAATGTTTTAGGAAGGAAATTGTGATGGCACGATCTTGACTTGTCAAATTACTAGAATACCTTGGAAAAGGCCGAATCATCAAGAAATATTTTCTTGATATTTTAGAGGTTAAATAGAATACAAGAGTCGTATAACATGGCACATGATGATGTTATGATCTGTGAATCATCACGTTCCATTTAGAAACTCAGCATGACTTACTGTAATATAATCACATTGATCAAGTGTCATTATATTATACTAATTCATGCTTCAGTACCCAACACTACTTCAAAATATTCCTATTTTAAACTTGAATGTTTCAGAATTTAGAAACTAAAATAGTTTCTTTTATGATGTAATATAGATAGCGCGAAGAGGTAAATGATTTCAAATAAGAAAAATTAAGAAAATATCTTCAGAAATATGGAGGATATTTATAATGAAAGGTATGATGATATTTTAGAATTTTTAATATCAGAGGATGATGAAGAATATTATCCGCAGGGGTTTAGAGTCAGGAGCAAGGTATTCGTTAATGACTTCAGCAGGTACTGAATCATTTGGATCCTTTGAAGTCAGGTTCAGTCTTTGTAATTTGTCCACAGCCTCCATCCTACTTTGCTCAATCCGTTTTCCAGTTCCAAAACTTCTCTTTTTCTGCGCTTTGCCAGCACATTTCATCATTATCATCCAGCTTTTACCGTTTAAAGTCGTTTATAGTTTTTGCTGCTTCATCAGCATTTTTTTTTTCGGAGAACCAATTCGTAGTTCGGAGTGTTTTTCATAAACTTCACATTCAAATTAAGTCCAGAAGATAGACGTTATATGTACATATATAACTGTTGGCGTAGACATGCTGCGAGATTTCAAAATACTGATTGCTAATTCTCAATGATTCGTATGGCAATTCTCATTACAAGATGCGAATGAGTAAATGATGGGGTTTCAATGAATAATTATAATGACTTTTTTTTTGGAGAGGCTAAAGTCAAAGGGTAATGAAGTTGTTGGTACATCTGCTAATAATGTGGTGGAATGTAAAAGGTTCCCTGGTAACGAAGGTGTATATCTTAATGTTATAATAAGGTTAGTCTGACTAAAAAGTTGAAGTTGACTTGCTGGAGCTGTGACAAAACTGGCTACTTTGAATAGGAGTCGCAAAGTTATTTTTTGCTAATAAATGCCAAAGAATCTGACGCGGATACGTTGTTTAAACTTTTACTTTGGTTTCAAGAGTTTTTCGGGTACATAACTGTGGGTAACATGTGGTTGGATCATCATCTCTATTGCTCATCATTCGAAGTGTCTTCAGAAATTTTCGAAGGGTTTGAACACAGATTGTAATCGTTAATATACATTTGATGTTCTAACACAGTTTTGAAGTCAAAATATAGCTTGTGAAAGATGTAAGGATCTAAGAGTGATGATTTTGGTCATATCTCAAGTTGAATTTTGAGATTTCAAAATCAGAATATGTAATTAAATTTTGAATGAGTATGGTTGTTTTGATTTCTATAAAAGAATGTATATTGTTGTGAAAGTAGAGAGTATAATGGATGATTTGCTGAATCAGATTCGAAGAATGTAACATATTAATTGTGAATTTATATATCTCTCGGGTATTACCTACCCGTTAAAAAAAATTTCACAATTAATATTTTGTACAAAAGAATTTTATTACAGTCTTTATGAAAATATATATATGTATATTTTCTTCAGATGTAACATAGATTTAATGAGTTAATGTTAAATTAAACTCATTTGATTTACGGTTGAAACTAGAATTGAATAATCCCTAAAGGCTTTAAAAAGTACATAACTTTTACGCAGTATTTCTTTAATGACATTGAAATTATGAATCAATACTTCGTTATTTGTTGATGTATGATGTTCGTTTCGTGGAATTCTTGTGAATTTCGCAAAGTACGAATGATGTTATCTGAAAAGTTTCGGGTACATCGATGATGAAAGTGTAAAATCAAATATATACTTGATTTATTATGAATTGGAATTTGTTGAATTGCGACAGAGATTGTAGTTAACGCTGGTTAAGTTGCAGCCGAAGGACGTACATTATTGCATATTTGTAATATGAATTAACCGAGTAGTTAAGATTCACACACAATAGCTTATCATGGAAAGATTTATTTCAATATATATATATATATATATATATATATATATATATATATATATATATATATATATATATATATATATATATATATATAAAATATACATATAATTTCTTCAGAGGGAATGAGTTAATTCTTCATAACTCGTTGATACAATATACACGTTATTGATTCGTAATGATGTCCACAGTGATTCTTGAACTGACGGAGTTTGTTATGTTATCTGTGTTGTTGATTCGAATGTTGACTGTACTGACGATGCTGGTAACGCTGACGGTACTGTTGATGCTGTTGGTAAAGCAAGTTTAGCTTGTTAATCACACACCATTTTTGTCAGGGTTTCTACTCTTCCTTCTATCATTTTGGTTCGCTTAACTGATTTATGGTTAAGGCTAGATTAGATAATCTCTAAGACTTTAGAGATTACATAATCGCCGCGGAATGTTTCTCCAATAAAGTTATGAATTAATACTTCGTCAGTTATTGTTGTTGGTACTCCTTGGTATCTATGGTGCGTATGACGTTGATGCTCGTGGGACAGATTGTGAAGTTGAGGTTTACGACGTGGTTGTGGTTGGAGGTGGTAATGGTACTGTTGTCATTGATGATGGTGGTACTGGTTATGCTGTTGATGCTGCTGCTGGTGTTTGTAATCTCTGCACCATATTCTCCAAAGCCACTACCCGAGCGCGAAGCTCGTTGACTTCTTCTATTACACCGGGGTGATTGTCGGTTCGGGCGAGTGGATAAATAAAATCTAAAATTTGATGTAATATATAATCGTGACGAGATACTCTGGAAATGAGCGAGAAAATGGTGTTTCGGACAGGTTCGCCGGTAAGTGTTTCAGGTTCTTCGTCAAGAGGGCAATGTGGTGGATGGAAGGGATCACCTTCTTCTTGTCTCCAATGATTGAGGAGGCTACGAACCCATCCCCAATTCATCCAGAATAGGTGATGACTGATTGGTTGATCCATTCCGGTCACACTGCTTTCGGAGCTTGAGTGAGATTCCATTTCGGAATCCGAGTGACTTGAACTAACGACGAATTCCATTTCGTACGATTTGATAAAGGATTTTTCGATATAAAATGATTTTTCCGGCTATCGGATGATATTCTATTTACATAGGATATCTATATATATAGATCAAAAGATTTCGTAGATTACGGAGGAATTTGCGGGATATGTCAGGCAAAGTTTAAAGTAATAGATACGATAAGATATGATTTAGCAGATACGCTAAGATATGAATTTTGTCTATACACTACTCATGCAATTAATGTAGTAAGATGTGTCTAGACTAATAATGATAAGTAGGTAATTTCATAAGGATGATAAGCAGATGATTTCCGACTAGAATGATAAGCAAAACTTTTGACATGCAGACAAGGTCGAAGTCCAGACTCACTAATGCATCCTAACGACTTATAAGTTAGACCCATTAATGCAGACCTGGTTCGCTAAGACCACCGCTCTGATACCAACTGAAAGGACCCGTTCATATACATTATAAACGATTCACAATAGTTGATTACATTGCGAGGTATTTGACCTCTATATGATACATTTTACAAACATTGCATTCGTTTTTAAAAGACGAACTTTCTTTACATCGAAAATTGACAGGCATGCATACCATTTCATAATATCCACTATCCAACTATAAATTGATTTAATAATAATCTTTGATGAACTCAATGACTCGAATGCAACGTTCTTCGAAATATGCTATGAAAGACTCCAAGTAATATCTTTAAAATGAGTAAATGCACAGCGGAAGATTTCTTTAACACCTGAGAATAAACATGCTTTAAAGTGTCAACCAAAAGGTTGGTGAGTTCATTAGTTTATCATAATCATTTATTTCCATCATTTTAATAGACCACAAGAATTTCATTTCCAGTTCTCATAAATATACGTCCCATGCATAGAGACAAAAATAATCATTCATATGGTGAACACCTGGTAACCGACATTAACTAGATACATATAAGAATATCCCCTATCATTCTGGGATCCTCCTTCGGAAATGATATAAATTTCGAAGTACTAAAGCATCCGGTACTTTGGATGGGGGTTGTTAGGCCCAATAGATCTATCTTTAGGATTCGCGTCAATTAGGGTGTCTGTTCCCTAATTCTTAGATTACCAGACTTTAATAAAAAGGGACATATTCGATTTCGATAATTCAACCATAGAATGTAGTTTCAATTACTTGTGTCTATTTCGTCAAACATTTATAAAAGCGCATGTATTCTCAGTCCCAAAAATATAAAGGGTAAAAAGGCAAATGAAACTCACCATACTGTATTTCGTAGTAAAAATACATATAACATCATTGAACAAGTGCATGGTTGGCCTCGGATTCACGAACCTAAATTAATTATATATATTTATGTGTTGGTCAATATTTGTCTAACAAATTAGGTCAAGTCATAGTGTACCACAATCCTAATGCTCGAGACTAATATGCAAAAGTCAACAAAAGTAAATTTGACTCAAAATAATTTCCAAAAATCTATACATGATTAATATATAGTTTAAATATCGTCGTTTTATATTTTTAAATATTTTTTTAAAAGATTTATTAGAGTAAATAATATAATTTATTTATTAATAAATAAAATTTTATATTAAATTTATATAATAAAATATACTTTTATATATATTAAGTAATAAAATTTATAGGGTTCATTTAATATCATAAAGATAATATGATAGGTATTATTAAAGTAAGTTATTACACGTATTAAAATATGTTTGTATCACATATTTATTTGATAAAATAATATCTATAATGATAGTAAGTAAAAGTTGTATTATTTTGTAATAATAATTATTATTATAAAAATATCAATATTTATAATCACTAAGATGACATTATGATAAAACGATAATTCTAATTATGATAACTTTAATATTTACGATAATTTTTAATATTATCTTTAAAATAATAATTCTATTTAAAATAATAATAATAATGATATTTTATAGTAACAATGACATTTCTATTAAAATGATAATTTTTGTTAAAATGATAGTTTTAATACTAACGATACTTTTAATAATAATAGTAATGATAAAAATAATAAGAACGATAATTTTATCTAAATCAATATTTTATGATATTTTAATTTCATCATGATACTCTTACTCATTATTTCCTAATCGTTTCGTTTAATAGCTTTTAATCGTCTTTTATATCATGTTCATAATAATGATAATAATAGTAATCAAAATAATTAGGTGTTACAAATATTTGTTTTAATTACACTAATATTAATAATGATAGTTACTATAACATTATTAACGATAATACTAATAATTATCTTAATGATAATATAGTAATAATAATAATAACAGTAACAATAACCATTTTTAAATAATGATATATATATTAATAATGATAATAATAATAATAATAATAATACTAATAATAATAATAATAATAATAATTAGATAATAATAATAATAATACTAATTATAACTTTAACGATAATAACGATAGTAATAATAAAAAAAAATTACAATTTTTAATGATAAATCCCTTTTATTGATAAAGATAATAATAATCATAATAATAAGATAAAACTAGAATGACGATAATAATAATCATTTTTAATAAAAATATTGAAAATTCAATTGATTATAACTTCTAATCCGTTCATCAAAACCATTCGATATCTAAAGGAAAAGTTCTTAATTTTTCGCTAGCTTTCCAAGGACATGCATATCTTATACCTTCTCTCAACCGCAAGTGTAACTAATTCAAGATTCAACCTAACCTGTCTAAGGGCAATATCAAAAGTACAAGCATGCATAATCCTAAATACTCGAGCACTAGTCAGGGATACACTATTAGTATGTAAAAGTTAAATTATGAGTACTCACGTATCAATATTGAGATTCAATATTGCAGGAAAGGTACGTAGACGCAACGGAAATGATAAACACTATATTGACCTCACGAGCATACCCATGAACCATACTCAATCACCTCCATAGCTATAACCCATAATTTCCTTAATCCTATCCTACTCGAAAAACAATTTCGAAACCACTCGGACAGCACTCCGTCGTAATATTTTATGTATACTAATAATATCTTGAAATAATACGGAGTAAATATATATATGTAAATCGATTGAGAGAGTTTAGATAAAAATATTTTTAAGTTTCTATGAAATAATGAAACCTATTGAATTCTATTTATAATAGATTTTTGAATTATTAAAGTGAATTATTAAAGTATGAATTATTAAAGTGAATTATTAAAGTATGAATTATTAAAGTGAATTATTAAAGTATGAATTATTAAAGTGAATTATTAAAGTATGAATTATTAAAGTAAAGTAAAGTAAAAATAAAGTAAAGGTAAAGTTTAAGTATAGTAAAAGTATAAAACTATGTACGTATAATACGCGTATAAATATATATAATATTAATTTAAATCGTTATATATATTTAATAAAATAAAATATAAATATCTTTATCTTTAACTTTATCATACTAATTAAGTAGTGAGTTGTCAAAAGTGGTTCTAGATATTTATAAAAGTTATATACGTTTTAATAATAAAGTTCTTTTTAAACTGAAAACGTTTTTGTACGTTTGAAACTAAATAGATCAATCGAGTCTTTATGAGATTCAATCTTCCACTATCCTTTGTCTAGTTCTCAATGATTGACAATTTGTTCTTATTTATAAATCACTTTACCATTTTTCGAATATTGTTAAAATGGAAAGATTTCTCAAATCAATGTGGGCCTTTCAACAGAGACTTGTAATCATAATTCAATATATCTGATAATTCAATCATTTGATCTTATCTTCTAATTCCATTGATAAACATTTTGAAACAGATATAATCATATAAAGTATTTAATCTAATATTTTGTTTACGTTTCAAGTTATAATATATATACACATATACATATATAATCATATTCGTTTAATGGTTCGTGAATCGTTGGAACTTGGTCGAGGTTGAATGAATGTATGAACATAGTTTAAAATTCTTGAAATTTAACTTAACAAATATTGCTTATCATGTCGGAAACATATAAAGATTAAAGTTTAAATTTGGTTGAAAATTTCCGGGTTGTCACAGTACCTACCCGTTAAAGAAATTTCGTCCCGAAATTTGAGTGGAAAGGTCGTGAATGATAATAAGTATGTTTTCATGATGCATACGGGCTGAAAATTAGAGTTTTATCATCAGCGAATAATTTGGATAAACAATCCATTTATATGAAGAGTACGAATGAAGCTAACATAGAAGAGTGAAATGAGTAAGTGTAGATTCATCTTATCATTTGACGTAGATATGATTGATTCCCAGATTTCAAGGGATTTGAAGAAAATCTTCTTAATAAGATTTGACTCTCCGGTAATCAAGGGAATTAGGATCTGCTTTAAATGCGATCGTCCATTTTAATTGTTCTGTCGGAGATTTTCTTATAAATTCACCTCCTTCGTTTCCTTACAACTCACACCTTCTGTTGATGCATTTTATGCAAGTCCCTAGACATCTACCCACGTCCATTGCAGGTACAACAGTTTACAGGCCACCATGATTGCTCGTTATTATCCTATCCGTGTTTGTATGTGATTACAGGAACTGCAGGAACGAGATTTGGATGTTTGACTATGTTAGACTTAGTCAGACGTACGAGTGAAGCCTCACTAGTACGGCTGACAGGCTCATACGCACGGTTGATGCTGAGCTAAGTCACAATTACAACCTAAATGAGAAGACACGAGTGAGTGATCACCCGTACGGCTGATGAAGCCAACTCGTACGTGTGATGGATGAATCGTACAGGTGAGTCAACAGCAGGGGTATATAAAGTCTTATATTCTTCATTTTTAGGTTAAGCCTCTCATTTGGTACACACACTCAGATCTGGGGAGCTCCTCCGATTCTCTTTCAGTCCAAATCACCCAGGTGGTGAATAATAGCTCTAGGTGTTGATCTAATCACACTTGATTTAGTTGTGGTTTGACTAAATTAATCAAAAAAAAAAACTTAACCTATTCACTAGAGGGTTTGATTCACTTATTCCGCCATTGTGTGAGTTAAATCTGTTGATTTCTAAGTTCCTAGTCATGTTTCATCACCTTCTATTCTTTCCCCCTCAACTCATATTTTAAAGTATTCATTAATATGCTCCATTCAGTTCTGATTCTCGATATATACTTCTAACTTTCATATCGGTCATTCTTCTTTTTCATCTACCGCCGGAAGAATCTATTTACTTCTACTATACTCTTGGGTTTATAGTGTTTCTAGTTCTCCCGTGTCTTTATATTGCTATATGCATCGATATATATGGTTTATAATTTCTGGTTTGTCGTTGGGCTTTATATGTTCCCTTATATTTCAAAGTCTCTGCTTCTGTCTTCTATAATCATTATCATTCACATTTAATGCTCTCTTTTATTTGCGGCAATTTATACCCCAATTTCTATTTCGGAGTTTTGTCCTTTTGTTTCTTCTTCTTGCGATTAAGTACCGCTTGTAATGGTCCAGAATTCACAGATATGAATTTCGGAATGAACATTGTTAATGTTTTAGGAAGGAAATTGTGATGGCACGATCTTGACTTGTCAAATTACTAGAATACCTTGGAAAAGGCCGAATCATCAAGAAATATTTTCTTGATATTTTAGAGGTTAAATAGAATACAAGAGTCGTATAACATGGCACATGATGATGTTATGATCTGTGAATCATCACGTTCCATTTAGAAACTCAGCATGACTTACTGTAATATAATCACATTGATCAAGTGTCATTATATTATACTAATTCATGCTTCAGTTCCCAACACTACTTCAAAATATTCCTATTTTAAACTTGAATGTTTCAGAATTTAGAAACTAAAATAGTTTCTTTTATGATGTAATATAGATAGCGCGAAGAGGTAAATGATTTCAAATAAGAAAAATTAATAAAATATCTTCAGAAATATGGAGGATATTTATAATGAAAGGTATGATGATATTTTAGAATTTCTAATATCAGAGGATGATGAAGAATATTGTCCGCAGGGGTTTAGAGTCAGGAGCAAGGTATTCGTTAATGACTTCAGCAGGTACTGAATCATTTGGATCCTTTGAAGTCAGGTTCAGTCTTTGTAATTTGTCCACAGCCTCCATCCTACTTTGCTCAATCCGTTTTCCAGTTCCAAAACTTCTCTTTTTCTGCGCTTTGCCAGCACACTTCATCATTATCATCCAGCTTTTACCGTTTAAAGTCGTTTATAGTTTTTGCTGCTTCATCAGCATTTTTTTTTTCGGAGAACCAATTCGTAGTTCGGAGTGTTTTTCATAAACTTCACATTCAAATTAAGTCCAGAAGATAGACGTTATATATACATATATAACTGTTGGCGTAGACATGCTGCGAGATTTCAAAATACTGATTGCTAATTCTCAATGATTCGTATGGCAATTCTCATTACAAGATGCGAATGAGTAAATGATGGGGTTTCAATGAATAATTATAATGACTTTTTTTTTGGAGAGGCTAAAGTCAAAGGGTAATGAAGTTGTTGGTACATCTGCTAATAATGTGGTGGAATGTAAAAGGTTCCCTGGTAACGAAGGTGTATATCTTAAGGTTATAATAAGGTTAGTCTGACTGAAAAGTTGAAGTTGACTTGCTGGAGCTGTGACAAAACTGGCTACTTTGAATAGGAGTCGCAAAGTTATTTTTTGCTAATAAATGCCAAAGAATCTGACGCGGATACGTTGTTTAAACTTTTACTTTGGTTTCAAGAGTTTTCGGGTACATAACTGTGGGTAACATGTGGTTGGATCATCATCTCGATTGCTCATCATTCGAAGTGTCTTCAGAAATTTTCGAAGGGTTTGAACACAGATTGTAATCGTTAATATACATTTGATGTTCTAACACAGTTTTGAAGTCAAAATATAGCTTGTGAAAGATGTAAGGATCTAAGAGTGATGATTTTGGTCATATCTCAAGTTGAATTTTGAGATTTCAAAATCAGAATATGTAATTAAATTTTGAATGAGTATGGTTGTTTTGATTTCTATAAAAGAATGTATATTGTTGTGAAAGTAGAGAGTATAATGGATGATTTGCTGAATCAGATTCGAAGAATGTAACATATTAATTGTGAATTTATATATCTCTCGGGTATTACCTACCCGTTAAAAAAAATTTCACAATTAATATTTTGTACAAAAGAATTTTATTACAGTCTTTATGAAAATATATATATGTATATTTTCTTCAGATGTAACATAGATTTAATGAGTTAATGTTAAATTAAACTCATTTGATTTACGGTTGAAACTAGAATTGAATAATCCCTAAAGGCTTTAAAAAGTACATAACTTTTACGCAGTATTTCTTTAATGACATTGAAATTATGAATCAATACTTCGTTATTTGTTGATGTATGATGTTCGTTTCGTGGAATTCTTGTGAATTTCGCAAAGTACGAATGATGTTATCTGAAAAGTTTCGGGTACATCGATGATGAAAGTGTAAAATCAAATATATACTTGATTTATTATGAATTGGAATTTGTTGAATTGCGACAGAGATTCTAGTTAACGCTGGTTAAGTTGCGGCCGAAGGACGTACATTATTGCATATTTGTAATATGAATTAACCGAGTAGTTAAGATTCACACACAATAGCTTAGCATGGAAAGATTTATTTCAATATATATATATATATATATATATATATATATATATATATATATATATATATATATATATATATATATATATATAATATACATATAATTTCTTCAGAGGGAATTAGTTAATTCTTCATAACTCGTTGATACAATTTACACGTTATTGATTCGTAATGATGTCCACAGTGATTCTTGAACTGACGGAGTTTGTGATGTTATCTGTGTTGTTGATTCGGATGTTGACTGTACTGACGATGCTGGTAACGCTGACGGTACTGTTGATGCTGTTGGTAAAGCAAGTTTAGCTTGTTAATCACACACCATTTTTGTCAGGGTTTCTACTCTTCCTTCTATCATTTTGGTTCGCTTAACTGATTTATGGTTAGGGCTAGATTAGATAATCTCTAAGACTTTAGAGATTACATAATCGCCGCGGAATGTTTCTCCAATAAAGTTATGAATTAATACTTCGTCAGTTATTGTTGTTGGTACTCCTTGGTATCTATGGTGCGTATGACGTTGATGCTCGTGGGACAGATTGTGAAGTTGAGGTTTACGACGTGGTTGTGGTTGGAGGTGGTAATGGTACTGTTGGCATTGATGATGGTGGTACTGGTTATGCTGTTGATGCTGCTGCTGGTGTTTGTAATCTCTGCACCATATTCTCCAAAGCCACTACCCGAGCGCGAAGCTCGTTGACTTCTTCTATTACACCGGGGTGATTGTCGGTTCGGGAGAGTGGATAAATAAAATCTAAAATTTGATGTAATATATAATCGTGATGAGATACTCTGGAAATGAGCGAGAAAATGGTGTTTCGGACAGGTTCGCCGGTAAGTGTTTCAGGTTCTTCGTCAAGAGGGCAATGTGGTGGATGGAAGGGATCACCTTCTTCTTGTCTCCAATGATTGAGGAGGCTACGAACCCATCCCCAATTCATCCAGAATAGGTGATGACTGATTGGTTGATCCATTCCGGTCACACTGCTTTCGGAGCTTGAGTGAGATTCCATTTCGGAATCCGAGTGACTTGAACTAACGACGAATTCCATTTCGTACGATTTGATAAAGGATTTTTCGATATAAAATGATTTTTCCGGCTATCGGGTGATATTCTATTTACATAGGATATCTATATATATAGATCAAAAGATTTCGTAGATTACGGAGGAATTTGCGGGATATGTCAGGCAAAGTTTAAAGTAATAGATACGATAAGATATGATTTAGCAGATACGCTAAGATATGAATTTTGTCTATACACTACTCATGCAATTAATGTAGTAAGATGTGTCTAGACTAATAATGATAAGTAGGTAATTTCATAAGGATGATAAGCAGATGATTTCCGACTAGAATGATAAGCAAAACTTTTGACATGCAGACACGGTCGAAGTCCAGACTCACTAATGCATCCTAACGACTTATAAGTTAGACCCATTAATGAAGACCTGGTTCGCTAAGACCACCGCTCTGATACCAACTGAAAGGACCCGTTCATATACATTATAAACGATTCACAATAGTTGATTACATTGCGAGGTATTTGACCTCTATATGATACATTTTACAAACATTGCATTCGTTTTTAAAAGACGAACTTTCTTTACATCGAAAATTGACAGGCATGCATACCATTTCATAATATCCACTATCCAACTATAAATTGATTTAATAATAATCTTTGATGAACTTAATGACTCGAATGCAACGTTCTTCGAAATATGCTATGAAAGACTCCAAGTAATATCTTTAAAATGAGCAAATGCACAGCGGAAGATTTCTTTAACACCTGAGAATAAACATGCTTTAAAGTGTCAACCAAAAGGTTGGTGAGTTCATTAGTTTATCATAATCATTTATTTCCATCATTTTAATAGACCACAAGAATTTCATTTCCAGTTCTCATAAATATACGTCCCATGCATAGAGACAAAAATAATCATTCATATGGTGAACACCTGGTAACCGACATTAACTAGATACATATAAGAATATCCCCTATCATTCCGGGATCCTCCTTCGGACATGATATAAATTTCGAAGTACTAAAGCATCCGGTACTTTGGATGGGGTTTGTTAGGCCCAATAGATCTATCTTTAGGATTCGCGTCAATTAGGGTGTCTGTTCCCTAATTCTTAGATTACCAGACTTTAATAAAAAGGGGCATATTCGATTTCGATAATTCAACCATAGAATGTAGTTTCAATTACTTGTGTCTATTTCGTCAAACATTTATAAAAGCGCATGTATTCTCAGTCCCAAAAATATAAAGGGTAAAAAGGCAAATGAAACTCACCATACTGTATTTCGTAGTAAAAATACATATAACATCATTGAACAAGTGCATGGTTGGCCTCGGATTCACGAACCTAAATTAATTATATATATTTATGTGTTGGTCAATATTTGTCTAACAAATTAGGTCAAGTCATAGTGTACCACAATCCTAATGCTCGAGACTAATATGCAAAAGTCAACAAAAGTAAATTTGACTCAAAATAATTTCCAAAAATCTATACATGATTAATATATAGTTTAAATATCGTCGTTTTATATTTTTAAATATTTTTTTAAAAGATTTATTAGAGTAAATAATATAATTTATTTATTAATAAATAAAATTTTATATTAAATTTATATAATAAAATATACTTTTATATATATTAAGTAATAAAATTTATAGGGTTCATTTAATATCATAAAGATAATATGATAGGTATTATTAAAGTAAGTTATTACACGTATTAAAATATGTTTGTATCACATATTTATTTGATAAAATAATATCTATAATGATAGTAAGTAAAAGTTGTATTATTTTGTAATAATAATTATTATTATAAAAATATCAATATTTATAATCACTAAGATGACATTATGATAAAACGATAATTCTAATTATGATAACTTTAATATTTACGATAATTTTTAATATTATCTTTAAAATAATAATTCTATTTAAAATAATAATAATAATGATATTTTATAGTAACAATGACATTTCTATTAAAATGATAATTTTTGTTAAAATGATAGTTTTAATACTAACGATACTTTTAATAATAATAGTAATGATAAAAAATAATAAGAACGATAATTTTATCTAAATCAATATTTTATGATATTTTAATTTCATCATGATACTCTTACTCATTATTTCCTAATCGTTTCGTTTAATAGCTTTTAATCGTCTTTTATATCGTGTTCATAATAATGATAATAATAGTAATCAAAATAATTAGGTGTTACAAATATTTGTTTTAATTACACTAATATTAATAATGATAGTTACTATAACATTATTAACGATAATACTAATAATTATCTTAATGATAATATAGTAATAATAATAATAACAGTAACAATAACCATTTTTAAATAATGATATATATATTAATAATGATAATAATAATAATAATAATAATAATACTAATAATAATAATAATAATAATTAGATAATAATAATAATAATACTAATTATAACTTTAACGATAATAACGATAGTAATAATAAAAAAAAATTACAATTTTTAATGATAAATCCCTTTTATTGATAAAGATAATAATAATCATAATAATAAGATAAAACTAGAACGACGATAATAATAATCATTTTTAATAAAAATATTGAAAATTCAATTGATTATAACTTCTAATCCGTTCATCAAAACCATTCGATATCTAAAGGAAAAGTTCTTAATTTTTCGCTAGCTTTCCAAGGACATGCATATCTTATACCTTCTCTCAACCGCAAGTGTAACTAATTCAAGATTCAACCTAACCCGTCTAAGGGCAATATCAAAAGTACAAGCATGCATAATCCTAAATACTCGAGAACTAGTCAGGGATACACTATTAGTATGTAAAAGTTAAATTATGAGTACTCACGTATCAATATTGAGATTCAATATTGCAGGAAAGGTACGTAGACGCAACGGAAATGATAAACACTATATTGACCTCACGAGCATACCCATGAACCATACTCAATCACCTCCATAGTTATAACCCATAATTTCCTTAATCCTATCCTACTCGAAAAACAATTTCGAAACCACTCGGACAGCACTCCGTCGTAATATTTTATGTATACTAATAATATCTTGAAATAATACGGAGTAAATATATATATGTAAATCGATTGAGAGAGTTTAGAGAAAAATATTTTTAAGTTTATATGAAATAATGAAACCTATTGAATTCTATTTATAATAGATTTTTGAATTATTAAAGTGAATTATTAAAGTATGAATTATTAAAGTGAATTATTAAAGTATGAATTATTAAAGTGAATTATTAAAGTATGAATTATTAAAGTGAATTATTAAAGTATGAATTATTAAAGTAAAGTAAAGTAAAAATAAAGTAAAGGTAAAGTTTAAGTATAGTAAAAATATAAAACTATGTACGTATAATACGCGTATAAATATATATAATATTAATTTAAATCGTTATATATATTTAATAAAATAAAATATAAATATCTTTATCTTTAACTTTATCATACTAATTAAGTAGTGAGTTGTCAAAAGTGGTTCTAGATATTTATAAAAGTTATATACGTTTTAATAATAAAGTTCTTTTTAAACTGAAAACGTTTTTGTACGTTTGAAACTAAATAGATCAATCGAGTCTTTATGAGATTCAATCTTCCACTATCCTTTGTCTAGTTCTCAATGATTGACAATTTGTTCTTATTTATAAATCACTTTACCATTTTCCGAATATTGTTAAAATGAAAAGATTTCTCAAATCAATGTGGGCCTTTCAACAGAGACTTGTAATCATAATTCAATATATCTGATAATTCAATCATTTGATCTTATCTTCTAATTCCATTGATAAACATTTTGAAACAGATACAATCATATAAAGTATTTAATCTAATATTTTGTTTACGTTTCAAGTTATAATATATATACACATATACATATATAATCATATTCGTTTAATGGTTCGTGAATCGTTGGAACTTGGTCGAGGTTGAATGAATGTATGAACATAGTTTAAAATTCTTGAAATTTAACTTAACAAATATTGCTTATCATGTCGGAAACATATAAAGATTAAAGTTTAAATTTGGTTGAAAATTTCCGGGTTGTCACATATATAACATTAATTAAATATTAAGTAAGTATTATAAGGTATTATAAGTATTAATAAAATTATATATAAGAATATTAATCTTAAAACATAACAGATTATATAAACTTAATTGATTTATGAGTTAATATATATACAAATGATATAGGTTCGTGAATCCGAGGCCAACCTTACACTTGTTCAATGATGTTATGTATTTTTACTACGAAATACAGTACGGTGAGTTTCATTTGCTCCATTTTTTACTCATTACATTTTTGAGCTGAGAATACATGCAAATGCTTTATTAACTGATTTACAATATTTATATGCGTGAGTTTCATTTAATCCCTTTTTACATCATTACATTTTTGGGATGAGAATACATGCAAATGCTTTATTAACTGTTTTACAATATTTATATGTGTGATTTTCATTAATCCCTTTTTAAATGCTTTTGCAATATATATTTTTGGGACTGAGAATACATGCGCTGCTTTTATAACTGTTTTACGAAATAGACACAAGTAATCGAAACTGTACCTACCCGTTAAAGAAATTTCGTCCCGAAATTTGAGTGAGGTCGTTATGGCTAACAATAAATATGTTTTCCTGACGAATATGAGCTGATAAATTGAGTTTTATCATCATCGAGTAATATGGATAAAACATTTCATTTTTACGAAGGGTACGAGTGAAGCTATCATGAAAGAGTGAAATGAGTAAATGTAGATTTGTCATATCTTTTGACGTAGACAGGATTGAATTTAGAAAATAAGGTGTGTCTTAACTATTGACGTTGTCTTGGTTGAATTCCGGAATTCAAGGGATTTAAAGATACTCTTCAAAATCTAAAAGATTTAATTCTGCGGTGAATAAGGAAAATAAGATCTCTATAATTAAATACCGTGATCTGCCTCGATTACTCTGTCTGATTTTTCCATTATAAATCAAACTCTTCCGTTTCATTATTCTCACCATTCCTATACTTTCTTTCTTAGTCCATACATCCAAAAGATTGTGAAATGCTTAATCCCGTTCTAATCCTTGATGTTTTCTAAATCATCATTTCTGTTATCCTTCTTTCTAATCTTCCACCAGAAGAATCTGTTTACTCCTACTATTACCTTCGGGTAATACTATTCTTAATTATTCCATGTCTTTATATTGTTATTCGTATTAATATTCACGGTTTGTAACCTCCGTGTTGTTATTGGGCTTTATATTTTCTCTTATATTTTGGAGCTTTGTCCCTTCATTTCTTCTTCTTGCGATTAAACACCGCTTGTAATGGTTCAGAATTCGCAGATATAAACTTCAGAATGAACATTGTTAATGTTCTAAGAAGGAAATCGTAATGGCACGATTTGATTTGTCGAATTACCAGAATCACTGAGAATAGAACTATCAAGAATATATTTTCTTGATATGTTCAGACGTTAATTTGAATGAAAGAGTTATGTAACATGGCACATGATGACGTTATAATCTGTGAATCATCATGTTCCATTTAGAAACTCTGCATGACTTACTGTAATATAATCACGTTGATCAAGTGTCATTATATTATACTAATTCATGCATCAGTTCCCAACATTACTTCAAAAACAATCATATTTTAAGTTCGAAAGTTTATAGAATATAGAAACTAACAGTTTCTATATGATGTAACACTGATAGCACAAAAAGATAAATGATTGCAGATAAGAATAGTTATGAAGATATCTTCAGAAATATGGAGGATATTTATAAATGGATATACGATGATATCTTGGAATTTCTAATATCGATGGATGATGAAGGAGATTTATCCGTAAGGGTTTAGATTCGGAAGCAAGGTATTCGCTAAAGATTTTATCAGAAACAGAATCATTTGGATTCTTTGAAGTCAAACTTATTCCTTGTGATTTGTCCACGGCTTCCTTCATAGTTTCGCATGATCCGCTTTTCGGTACTAAATTTTCTATTGAATGTTTCTAATATAATGTTGCACAGGAAGCACGAAGAGGTATATAATTTCGGACGAGAATATTTATGAAAATATCCTCAGAAATATCGAAGATATTGATGATGATATTTTGGAATTTCTAAGTTCGATGGTTGATGGAGAAAGATTTTCCGCAAGATTTTAACATGACTTCGGAGCAAGATATTCTTTAAAGATTTCAACGGATCTAGATTTATCTGGGTTCTATGTATTTAGGGTATGTTACTTGTATTTCTCCTTGGTTTCCTTTATGGTTAGCTCAATCCGTTTTCCAGTTCCAACGTTTCTGAGCTTTTCCAACATACTATTCTTTATCATCAAATTTCCGACGACTAAGGTCGTTTACAATTGCCTACAGTTTCTGCTGCTTCATTCAGCTTTTTCAACATACAGAGTATCGATTCATAAACTGGGTACCTTTTCAAAATTTTTGAATTGAAGGTCGTAATTCTAGAAGATAATTATTATATATATAATTGTTGATGTAGATATGCTGTGAGTTTTCAAAGTACTGATTGCCGATTCCTCTACATTTACTGCTACCATATCTGAATCATTGGTTATCGTTCTGAGATGATTTCAAGATAATTGTGTTTTTAGATGATTAAACGCTGACGGTAATATGGTGGAATATAACAGGTTCTCCGATAATAATAAAAGAGTACACATATAAATCAAGGTTATAATAAGGTTGTTTTGAACGAAAAGTCAAAGTTGACTTGCTGGAGCTGTGACAAAATTTGCTAATTCAGAAAGGGATTGCAAAGTTATTTTAGGTAATAATAACACAAAAAAAATTTGCATAGCTATGTTTTAAACGTTTACTCAGTTGCCGAGAGTTTCTCAGGTGAAAAGTTATATGCATCAATCTTTTCTTCCGTAGATGAAATGCGGCTGGCTTATCCTCTCGATTGAGGTGTTTTCAAGAATTATGAAAGGTTTGGACGCAGATTGTAATCGTCAAGATACAAATGAGGTTTTAGGGTGAAATCAAGTGGCAAACTTGAAGATTTGTTTAGTTTCATATGTTATAATTAATATTTTAATTCATTTTAATTGTCCAATGTTGGTAGTCCTCGATTGATAGTCCGCGGTTAGCAATTCAACAATTTATATATAATTTAATATATAATATTCGAATTAATCAATACGTATCGTGACCCGTATTCGTCTCAGACTCGATCACAACTCAAAGTATATATATATATATATATATATATATATATATATATATATATAGATGGGTCGATATGATATGTCAAAACATTGTATACGTGTCCCGATATTTAAAATGCGTAAATAACAGAATGACGATAAATAAAGTGCGTAAAATAAATAACAGAAATTAAATGACGATAAATAAAATTGTGAGAATGTAAATTGCGATAATTAAATTGCGATAAATAAAATGTAACCAGTTAGCTAGGAACAGTTAGCTAGGATCTTGTTAGCGTGATTTCTTAAAAAATTTCATATTGTTAATTAGTCTGTTTCTAATCAATTTTTATTGTGTCCATTATTTCTTCATTATGCCACTTGTTGGATTCTGATAAATCAAAATCCAAATTTGAAATTGGATGAATATGGTTATTCTGTGGTGAATGAATTTGTATATCGGTGGATGTAAATATGATAGTAAATGACCGTTGAAACAAATTCGAAGAACGTACAATGTAACTTATTAATGTGAAATTTTAAATATTCCTCAGGTATTACCTACCCCTTAAAATATTTTCACCATTAACAGTTTGTACAAGAGAATTTTTAATTACAATCTTTATGAAAACATATATACATATATATTTTCTTCAGATGTACTCATGGATTTAATAAGTTAACATGATATTAAACTCATTTGCTTTTCAGTTGGAACTAGAATAAATAATCTCTAAAACTTTAGAGATTACATATTCGTCATGTCGAACGAAGATAAATGAGGTAGAACGATACGTAGAACAAAGATCATACTCAAAGTACAGACGATGATATTGAAGCATGGATTGTTGATGGTACTGGTACTGTTATTGATGGTACTGTTGGTGCCGGTGATGTTGCTGAAGCTGGTACATTTTGCACCATATTCTCCGAATTGATTATTCGAGCGCGAAGTTCGTTGACTTATTACTCCAGGATGATTGTCGGTCGGAACGAGCGGATGAATAAGGTTTAGAATTGTGGATAGAATATGATCTTGTCGAGTTACCCTGGAAATGAGACTAAAAATGGTGTCTCGAACAGGTTCGCCGGTATACGCTTCAGGTTCATTATCAAGAGGTGAATTCAGTTGGTGGAAGGGATTGCCTTCTGCGCGTTTCCATTAATTAAGTCAACTACAAACCCACCAGATGAATTGATAATGGCTGATTGGTTGATTCATGCCGATGACGCTGTTTTCGGAGCTTAGGTGAACATCTAGGTCGGAATAACTATCGGAATAGCTATCGAAATCTGAGGGACTCGAACTGGTTGCAGGATTCATCTCGTACGATCAGATGAAGGATTTTCGATAAGAAATAGGTTATAGGATGTAGATTAGTACCCTGCAATACATAATTTACATATGCATATATAATACTAAAATCCCATAAGTTACGGAGTAATCTACGAAAGTTGTCAGGCAAAGTTACAGTAACAGATACGCTAAGATATAAAGTAGCAGATACGCTAAGATATGAATTTTGGTCTTTACACTATTCATGCAGTCAATGCAGTAAAACGTGTCTAGACTAAGAATGATAAGCAGGTAATTTCCTAAGGATGATAAGCAGATGATTTCCGACTAGAAAATGATAAGCAAAACTTTTGACATGCAGACACGGTCGAAATCCAGACTTACTAATGCATCCTAACAACTATCAGTTAGACATTCTAATGCAAGACCTGGTTCACTAAGACCACCGCTCTGATACCAACTGTGAAGACCCATCCTAATCCATCCGGACAAAGTCCATATCGATTATAAACGATTCATAACAGTGGATTACATCGCGAGGTACTTGACCTCTATATAATACATTTTACAAACATTGCATTCGTTTTTGAAAAGACAATCTTTCATTACATCTAAGGTTGACAGCATGCATACCATTTCATAATATATCTTACTATAATTGATTTAATAATAATCTTGATGAACTCAACGACTAGAATGCAACGTCTTTTGAAATATGCCATGAATGACTCCAAGTAATATCTTTAAAGAGAGCAAATGCACAGCGGAAGATTTCTTTCATACCTGAGAATAAACATGCTTTCAATTGTCAACCAAAAGGTTGGTGAGTTCATTAGTTTAATATAAATAATCATTTCCATCATTTTAATAGACCACAAGATTTCATATTTCCATTTCTCATAATCATACGTCCCATGCATAGAGATAAAAATATCATTCATATGGATTAAACACCTGGTAACCGACATTCACAATATGTATATAAGAATATCCCCATCATTCCGGGATCCTCCTTCGGACATGATATAAATTTCGAAGTACTAAAGCATCCGGTACTTTGGATGGGGCTTGTTGGCCCGATAGATCTATCTTTAGAGTTTGCGTCAATTAGGGTGTCTGTTCCCTAATTCTTAGATTACCAGACTTAATAAAAAGGGGCATATTCGATTTTGATAATTCAACCATAGAATGTAGTTTCACATACTTGTGTCTATTTCGTAAAATATTTATAAAAGCATTTCATGTATTCGCAGTTCAAAATGTATATCAAAAGTATTTAATAAAGCAGTTGTAAAAGTAGCGCATGTATTCTCAGTCCCAAAAATGTAAAGAGTAAAAGGGAATCAAATGAACTCACCTATTGTATTTCGTAGTAAAAATACATATAACGTCATTGAACAACTGATCAATGTAGGGTTGACCTCGGATTCACGAACCTATATCGTTTGTATATATATTAACACACATATTCGTAATCGAATAAATATATATATTATTATTATTAATGATATAATTTTTATGTTATTAACTTATTTGTTTTTCATTGTTTTGTTAAATATAATCATTTTGTACATTTAAAATATATATATATATATATATATATATATATATATATATATATATATATATATATATATATATATATATATATATATATATATATATATATCGTTCGTTTGTTAAAATCATAATAATATTAACATATCAATAATTAATCTTAGTAATGATAATAATAGTAATAATAATAATAATAATAATAATAATAATAATAATAATAATAATAATAATAATAATAATAATAATAATAATAATAATAATAATAATAATAATAATAATAATAATAATAATAATATTCATGGTATTAATATTAACATATCAATAATTAATCTAATAAATGATAATATTATTAATAATAGTAATTATGAAAACTACCTTTGAAGGCTTAAAAAAATAATCCGTTGGAGTCGGGACTCAAACCCGCGACCTTTCATTCCCTAACCAAACGCCCAAACCAACTGAGCTGCTCAACAGTTTTGATTTATACAACTGACTTAATTCCTTAAACCCGAAATTGTTCTATCTTTCTTGCCTTTGTTTCAGTATTTTCCCAACAGAATTCTGGCCCAACATGTAACCAGAAAAACTCGGCCCATTTCTCAATCCCATAACCTAATTAAGTCATAACAGCCCAAACCAGTACTTATTTTAATCCTGTCGTCATTTATTAAAAAGGGAGAAAAAAACAGGAAATCGTATTCCTCATCTTCATAACATCATTCTTCTTTCTTTTTCCTCGTTTAATAATCATCATCATAATACATGATCATACGTATCATCGTCTTCTTCACATAAAATTGCAATCATCTTCAAAACATCATCAGAGAATCGGTTATCATCCTCCTTCATCCTAATCTCTCTATAACGAATATAACGAATGGGAGATCAAAAAAAATATATATAAATAATCGAACCCACTTCGGTTTATCAGCCCAACATCTCTTTATTTTTATTATTATTATTTTATTTTATTATTATTATTTTTTTTTATAAAAGAAAGTTAGTGGACATGTGTGGGTGTTGGCCATACTGCAAACCAAAATAAAAAGCAATGGATCCACCTCCTTATTAAAAGAAAACCAGTAAAGTTAGTGGCCATTTATATAACTCGCATCTTGGTTTCGGGGATAGTGTTTTTTTGACAGATAGTTGGAACAGGAACCCAAATATAAAGCTGCAGTAGAGTTACATTGTAGCAGACGATGATGACGGGTTGCAGCTGAACAGGCAACCTATAACAGCTGCAGTCAGGTTCGTGTTGGTTGCACAAGATCAGGAACATTAAGCAGGCTTTGGTGGTTTTGGTGGAAAAACAGAAACGTAGTTGTAGCAGTGAGTTCGTGGTGGTTGTGTTGGGTTATGGTAAGGGTTAATCGAATATTAGAAAGGGAAACAAGATGGTGACGGGTTTGAGTCGGTTACACAGGAAAACAAACAATGATTGGATGTGGCTTTTTGGGTTTGTCTGAATCAGAAAACAAAGAAGTAGCAGCAACAGTGATGAGTCATTGGTTATTTTGGTGATCACGATGGTGGTGATTGTTATGAAGAAGGTAGTGAAACAGAAATTGAAATAGTTGCATCAAAACATAACAATTTGATGTGATTGTGGTTGATGGTTTGGTTCTTGATGGGAAAAGAACATGGAAGAAGTAGTGGGTGTTTGATGGTAAGCTGTAAAACAGAAATCAACTTAAACGCAGCAGTAACAGTAGATAGAGAAAAGGTGAGGTGGGTTTGGTTTTGTGCAAAACAGACGCATGTGTTCCTAATCTTTGGAAATGTGAATGGGAATGAGTTTCCTCAAAACACAGAGTATTCTTTTGTTTTGTATTCAATAAGAAGATTACAAGAAGATAAAGAAGAGAAAAAGACAGCTAACAGATTCATTCAATTTGTGAATTACTTTCAACAATTAGATATAGATTGTACAAATCAATTACAGTCTCGATGGATATGTGCAACCACTTTCGTACCAATTTAATACAGTTGATGTTAACATGTAACTAATTGAGAATTCTATAACAAGAGTTATATATTTATTGTTAATATTCATAACTATATTACTAATGAACTAAATACAGTTAATAATAATAATTAATAATATTTATAATAAGAGTACTAATGATAATATGTCATATTAATATTAATGATAAGGTAATAATTATAAAATTATATTTTCAACTTGTAATTTCATTTAATATGTTACTGATATAATTTATTAATTATATCATATTTTGTATATTGTAAAATAACATACATTGAATATTAAATCTTTACAAACTTTATATATATATTCCAATATATATACTACTTATGTAAAAATAGGGAACACAGCAGCAGGTGACAAGGGTGTTTGATTCTGGGCTGTAACAGAGAAACCGAAGAAGAAAAAACAACCATAATAATTATCGATGGTGAGTCGTGTTTGCTCAAAACAGAAACGGAAAACAGACAGGTTATAGCAGCGAGCATTAGCAGTTTTTGCAGGTTTGTTTGATTCGAATAAATACAAATAGTTGTAGTAGCAGGTAGGATTTAGAAGGTGTTGATAAAAATGGTTTCAAGAACAGGGGACGACTCCCTTTTCATCTGTTTTTAAATTCAAGTTGTAGTGGTTAAAGGGTTGTATCAGTAATTGAATAAGTTGATGTTGTTCATAAAATTGACAAGGGTTGTTTTGTAGTGAGTATTGGTCGACAGGAAGATATTCGTGTACAGAAATAAAGAAAAAAAATAATAATAAAGGGGATGGAGATTGCTAACCGAATTTGGACATATTGAGTTTAATTCAACAATTAGATACAGTAATTACCAATCAATTACAAGTGAATGTAGTTATAGATTTCAATCAATAAAGAATTAGAAAGTAGAAAAGGACATTAAATAGTTTTTTTTTTTTTTTTTGTGTTTTAATGATTGTCTTATAATAATAAAGTCTTGATTCCATTACTTTTAATGAGCAGAACAAAACTGGATTCAGTTTAATAGAGAACTCAATCGGATATATATTTTCATATAGTATTAATTAATAAATATACATATATTAATAATAATACTTAGATTATTATTATTATTATTATCATTAATAACAATAATAATAATAATAGAAATAAAAATTTTATTTAATGATTAAAATCACAAATTGTATTATTATTAATAATAATGATAGTTATAAAAATAATGAATTCTAATGGTGAAAAAGAAAAAACTAATAATAATACTAATAATAATAATTCTAAAATTATTAATAATGATGTAATAAATTACTTTTATCAAATTTTACATCACTCATTTTCAGGTCACCGTTTATTTCTAAAATCATATAAGTTTGAACGTAACTTGCTTATTATTAATCGGAACATTAAACGAGTATTATAATCATTTAATATTTATTTTTAATATACTTTATTTATATAGAGAGATATATTTTAAATAATAATTATTATAATATCCTATTTTTATTTTATTAATAATTTTTTTTATAACAACAACATATAATACTTCAAATTATATTTCGAATTATTATTCATATATACATACACACATATCTAATTACAATTAATTGTTCGTGAATCGTCGAGAGCAGTCAAAGGTCAATTGAATATATGAAACAGTTCAAACTTTTTAAGACTCAACTTTACAGACTTTGCTTATCGTGTCGGAAGAATATAAAGATTAAAGTTTAAACTTGGTTGGAAATTCCCGGGTCATCACATTTTCGGGATACTAATACGCAACCAATGGGTTCTAATGTGTTATTATTGGTGAGTCTGAGTGCTTACTGATTTGTTTAGGATTGTTAGTTGTGGATTGGAAGCCTTTATCGTTTGCGTAATACATTATACAACGTTTACAAGATGCTGCTAATAGTGAGGGGGAATGTTTACAGTTGGTGATTCTGAACAAGTTGGTTTGCATGACGACTGGAACATCATACAGATGACCGTGTCAAGACTTATAATTTGCGTTAGGATTCTTGGCTCATTAAGCCCTTGTAGTTGGTCTGCTTAGCATTTCCTAGCTGCTCGCTAAGGAGGCATTATTTATAAAATTTTGCTGTTAAAAAAAAACCGTTCAAGCAAGTTGAAAAAATTGCACAATATCAATAGCATTTCGACTTCAATACCAGGAATCATTGGTGTTCAAAATTTTATTTTGATGTATTCAGGAAGACTTTTGATGGAGCATGCGATTTAGATGATTATGATGCTATTATAGAGATTGACTGAAAATTGCAAGAGGTGCCAGCAATGTTCAAGTGAGAATTTGTTGATTCATTTTTGTGTGGTTGTAGCTTGACGAACACTTCATATGTTATGTTGTACACCTAGTTTGATGTAAACGTGTGAAACTCGTCATTCGTAGGAGCTTATGCATATGGTGTGTTCATTCGTATGGATGAGAGTCTCATTTGTACGAATAAAGGCTATGTCAGTTAAAATGTCTATCCATACTGATGATACAAATGAGTGAACTCATTCGTACGAACTAAAAACCTGTCCGTACAGATGAGCACTATAAAAAGTTTCTAAGTGTTCATTAAGGTAAAGGGTTTATCCCTATCATAGCGTCATTTTTTGGTGTTTTAAAATTTAGGAGAGATCATGTTCGATATTTCCGTGATCAATCATCAATGCATTTTTTTTATTTAAACGATTGTAATTTCGACACTATTATCTCCTTTTATTTTAATTTTAATTTTAATTTTAATTTTAATTCATTGTTTCTCTTCCGTGTTTTGATTAACAACAAAATATCGTATAGACACGTGTACCGTTACAAAGGAGGATTCTTCGTTTAAGTGCAGTTTCACTTTTAACCGCCTCACCGATCACCCTTCACCCTCCCCCAATGTTACAAACTTATAATTCCTTTTGACTACTCTAATATTACTCTTCAGCAAAGGTCAGTTAAACTGGGTTTTTTTTCTTCTTCTGTTTGATATTTAATATTTGTTTACGTTTCTTGATTTATTATATTATAATATAATTGTTCATGTTTGTAGACTTTCATTTTGTATCCTTCAAACTCCCGTGATGGTGAAAGAAATGGCCGATGACCAAGTTCCAATAGCTGAGGTATCCTCTGCAATCTCCGTAGTTAAATTGTTATTGTTAGTTTGCATAAAAATATACGGAAATGAATCTAGTAATTTGGCGAGAAGAAAAATGTATTGAAATGTGTATTTTGAAAGTATTAACTTTTAATGGGAAATTAAACGAATCGACACTTTACCTCAACTAGTTTAAAATTTTCAAATGAAAGATCCTTGTTCAATTTTATTCATAAAAATTTAGTTTAAAATTATATGAGTCTCCGCACGTTTCGAGCTTATGACTGAGTTCGGCTTGTTTCTCGCACTATATATATTACTAATCCCTCCATCCCAATTTAACATTTCAATATTTTTCTGGGATGTCTTCAATTAATAGCTTTTACTTTCTTTAAGTATGTAAAATAAAAAAGTATGTAAAAGGTTAGGAGTAAAAGTGTAAAGGTAATATAAATAATTTCTTAAATTGTGTTTTATTATGTGGGGCTATTGAATTGGGACGAAATTTTGACGGGCCATGAAATTGGGACGGAGGGGGTAATAGTTATTATTACATAATTTCGAGCTTACGATTGTGTTCGGCTTGTCTCGAGCTAGGCTAGACGACGCCGACTCGTTTATATCTTACTAGAATACTAGTCCCGCCGTTGATCCGTCCCACTCTAATATTTCAATACTTTTTTGATGTCAACTTCCATTAATGAAATTAAAGTATTTTATACTCTTATTTCTTTATGCATTTAAAACAAAAAATATCTAAAAGGTAAGGGGTAAAACTGTAAAGAGATCACAAAATAAATTCTTAAATTGTGTGTTTTTATGTGAAGACTATCTAATTGGGACGAAAGGAATAATAGTTATTATTAAATAATTATATAATATTATTGTATGTATGTATGTGATTGTAAAAATAATAATTGATGTGTATGTCTAGCTCGATCTCGAGCTTACTCAGCTCGGATCGAGGTCCTAACGATTGTTCGACTCATTTACGTTCCTAGTTAATTAGCTAAAGTTAGAATTGTTTGCACAGAATTTGCCATGTTTACATGGTAATTGTGTAGTTTACTTGAATATTTGTATCAAGAATATCAAACTTTTTTATGGCTTACTTAGACCACTGTTAACCCTAACTGTGACGTCAAAGGCAGATGATGTACTTTTTGGTGATGCGGCTAGGTCAAGAAGTGAAGTTTTTTAATGATAAAATATTATTGGTAGTTGGGTATAAAATATATTAATTAATAATATATAAATATTAATGCTGAAATCTGATTGGTCCATACAACCCTGACGCGTACCTTTTTTCCGTTAGTTTTGGGGCGTCAGGGTTAATGGTGTCAGGGGAGTCAAATTTCTTGCCAAATCACATGCCACGTCATTTTTGGGGGCGTTTCTTTTCGAATTTGACGCTGCATTACTGGTGGTCTTAGCATCAATGTGACCATTTATAATTTTATATATCAATGGCAGGGTATAGAATCAAACCAAAGCAACAGCCCCAAAAAGTGTCCCGAATCCGGGAATGGTCAAAGTGTGAAGTCAACTACTCCATCATCGGGAAACAACACCGAGGTGCCTAACAAGCGTAAGCGAGAATCAGTGTCTGCTACCCTTAACAATGAAAACAAATCAAAACTAGCGAACGATAAACCCGTTGCCGACACAACAGAAACAGAGTGTGTAAAAGATGTTGAAATGAAAGATGCAGAATCTGTAGACGTACAGAGTGAGCAAGGTTTTAAAGAAGTCGAGATGCAAGATGCTGAGATGCATCACGATAAAACCTGTCTCGAGGACAACAGCAGAGAAGCTCTAACGTGCACGAATGTCAGTAATGATGATACACGATCGACATTGAACGCTGCAGAAGAGCCTAAGGATGATCAAAGTATAAAGGAGATTGAAAAACCTACGAAAGTGGAAGCGTCTGAAAACAATGACAAACGAAGTGTTGATGTGGAAACAAGTGACGATTCAGGTCAACGAATGTTGAGCGAGGTTGCAACATTGTTGAAACAAGTTGAGGAGAGCGATGCAAAAGCAAAGTTAGAAGTTGAGGTGAAAGTGAAGAAACTGGATCATGGGGATTTAAAGGAAAATGACGAGATCAACAAGAGCGAAACCGCAGCTCACGATAGCAAAACTGCGGCTCAGGTGAGTTGAACATGATAATAATAATCATATGTTTGTATCTCTTGTACTTGTAGCTAGGTATTTAATATTCTATGCGTTAGGGTTCCCAGATGGCTAATTTTGTCTGTATTCGCTTGTCGATCAATGCTCGTTTGGGGTTTACGAAATAGTACTTCTATCTTTGATCAGTATGTAATTGTGTAACTCGTGCAATGTTCTTGAATGGAACAGAAAAAAATTACTAGAGTATAACTTTTCAGTATCTTATTAATCTTATTCATGATTAAGATTTAAAAAACCTCTTTATATACTACCAAATACCAACAAAACATAAAATGCATAAAAAAAGGTAAAAAAAAGGTTTATTTTCAATTCTAATCCCCTTTTCCTGAATCGAGTTTTTCACACGATCTAACTACATACATACCGTGGACGAAAAGCATCTTAAACCTTGTTTAGGCCAAAAAAAGCACATGTCCAGAGTTACTTTACACTTTCAAACTAATGCGTAACTGGCCTAATACAAGCAAAACAAGAAACACAATGTCTCAATTCGATCCTTGTTTACAGTATTCTGTTAGGACGATACGAACAAGTTATGTGATTCGAAGGAATATTGGATTAGACCTGAAAAGTTGTCAATGTCATGGGTCTTGTTCAAAGGTACTAAACTTTGAAGATGGGGAAAATGAGTAAAAAGTTTGGGATCTTTTGTTTGGTTTGGTGATCTTGAAAAAGATGTAAGCCAAAACCTATAAGTTGCCCTAAATTTCATTTAACACGGGAATCTTCCATTAGCAACTTTAATGAAATTCCTTAACAACAAGCATCCCAAACCACAAGCCACCATTAATCCCTGTAACTTACATATCCATTAACCCCAATATCCTTCATTCATCGATATGGGCTCGACTCATCACTTCGTCTTCTGGTTCCTAACCATCTCGGCTAACCGTAAGCCCATATTCCTTCATTTTTGTTTCGCGTTCTGTTAATGACAACCTTAAGTGCTGTCTTTATTCTTTTTATGAATCATGTAAGAGTAGTATACTCTATCTTAATATCCATATTGCATAGAATTCGAATATTTAACCAGAAAGTACAACATTACCAAGTAAGATTTTTCTAATGAAAGTCCTCACGACTGTCGTTAACATGCTTAAAAATGTTTACGTAGTGGTAAGTTATTATTTTCAAGGTGACGGTATTAAGATGCACAACACTTTTAAACGTGTTAACGATTGCCCTAAGGGCCGTGGCTAAGAATTATTTTATGTATAACAAACTTTTAAGGATAGTTCTTACGTCGTTATCATTTCTCTTTTTTCATTTTTTTTTTTTAATTTTCTTTATATGCTTGTCTTGATTTTTTTTTTTTTTTTTTTTTTTTTATTTTTTTTTTTTTTGCAGTTGTGATATCAAGCGCATTCACGGGTACATATGGAGTAAACTACGGACGGATAGCGGACAACATTCCACATCCCGAAAGCGTGGTGACACTAATGAAGGCATCTAAGATCATGAACACGCGAATCTTCGATGCTGATCATGAAGTACTCACAGCTTTCAAAGGATCAGGCATCGAGATCATGATCGGGCTAGGGAACGAGTTCTTAAGAGACATAAGCGTGAACGAAGATCGAGCAATGGATTGGGTCAAAGAAAACGTCGAGCCTTTTGTTCCCGGGACAAAAATAGTTGGAATTGCGGTTGGTAACGAAATTTTAGGAGGTGGTGATCAACAACTATGGGAAGTTTTACTTCCAGCAGTTAAAAACATTCATACTGCTTTAGTTCGACTCCGTTTATCAGACAAAGTTCAAGTTTCGAGCCCACATTCGGCTGCTGTTTTCGCAACTTCGTACCCTCCATCAGCTGGCACGTTTAAAGAATCGGTCGTTCCATACATGAAACCGTTACTCGAATTTTTCGACGAAATAAAATCACCTTTTTACATAAACACATACCCTTTTCTCGCTTACATCAGTGACCCCGAACATATTGACCTCAACTACGCGTTATTTAAAAAGAACCCCGGGATTTACGATGAGAAAACTAAACTTCATTATGATAACATGTTCGAGGCTCAAATTGATGCATCGTATGCTGCATTGGAGAAAGCTGGGTTCGAAAAGATGGAAGTCATAGTATCAGAAACGGGTTGGGCTTCACGGGGCGACCCAAATGAAGCTGCAGCAACTATGACTAATGCACAGACGTATAATATGAACTTACGTAAACGGTTACTTAAGAAAAAGGGTACACCTTACAGACCGAAACAAGTGGTCAAGGCGTACGTGTTTGCAATGTTCAATGAGAATTTAAAGCCCGGGCCCACTTCTGAGAGAAACTTCGGGCTCTTTAAAGCAGACGGAAGTACTTCTTATAATATCGGGTTCACGGGTCTCGTACCTTCTTCATCGATGCCTGTTTTCATCTCAAAAGTATGATAAGTGACTCGTTTTTTTTGGCATTATATTTACAAAAATGTTTTCCCTATTCGGGCTGCCTGGGAGAGTGAGTAATCCGACCGCATACTCTGATGTACACAGTTCAGCAGGATTACTCCCTGTTTCCAACCCTTCCCTAGCCACCGCAAAATATTCATCCTAGACAGGTTAACCTGAGACATTTTTTTGCATTAGTATCCTAATTTGAATTGATTTTGGCTGTTTTCTTTTGTATCTGCAGGGAATTGGGTCAATACAATTGGTGTGCACAATATTTTCAGCGGTCCTGGTGCTGATCGTATCAACGTGACAACTAAACGGGTCGGTGCTTGAAGAACACTAAGCACCATCATGTATAATATGTAGGGTGGGAGATATAATTTGGGATTTAGAAACATTGATGTACAATATGGCATTTATTTACTTCTTGAAATACAAATATTCTGTTCATTTTTGTTTTCTGTTGTATAATACAATATGGCTGAATAAGATCTTTTAAACTGTTTTATGCAAAACTTTATACCCATATTGTAGTAATATTTACTTAACTCATTTGACATGTGACCCAGAAATGTATTGACCCGACCCATTACACAACCCCCTCAATTTCACCCATTTGGCCACCCCCAGAAGTCGGTCAAAAATGAAAATATTACGGAGTATATGACAACCTAAGTAGCGGAAATAGTCAAAACACAAACTCGTTGTTCTTCTTCAAGACTGTACCGCATAAAACAAGCACAAAGTGATATGAGGCAGTCAAATATGAGGAGAATGATTAATTTTGCTATTATTGCAGCAATAATGTTTAAAAATGCAGCGGCTCAGTATTGAATGGATTGGACCACACCAAAGTGTTCCATCCACATCTAAATCTAGTTTCTGGAGCATTTTAATGAGTATTATCTTGGGCTATATCTTTTCTAATATAACAAAGATATGCGGATGGAGTTACAAAGATTGAAATTTAACCATATATGTTAGAAATTTAGTGTAATTGAGGGATTTAATCTATACTTGTAAATGGGTTAGGAGGTACGGAGTGTACACCCATTAAGTGATAGATTGCCCGGACCCGAAAATGGTTTTCCATTATCACAAATTTGAGTGATTACGGAAGTATTATTCTTGCACTAGGTGGAAATAAAACAAACAACTTTATGAAAAGGATTTAATCTAGATTTCCTTGATTTGGTTGTTGGAAATAAAACAAACAACTTTATATAAAGGATTTGTTTTAGATTTGAAAACGATTTCCTTGATTTGGATGTTTGAAATAAAACAAACAACTTTATGTAAAGGATTTGTTTTAGATTTGAAAACGATTTCCTTGATTTGGATGTTTGAAATAAAACAAACAACTTTATGTAAAGGATTTGTTTTAGATTTGAAAACGATTTCCTTGATTAGGATGTTTGAAATAAAACAAACAACTTTATGTAAAGGATTTGTTTTAGATTTGAAAACGAAATTAGTTAGTGAAACATCTCCATCGTGGAATAATACTTGTTTTTGGGTGCCTATAAATAGAGACTATCATTTATGAGAATAAGATATACGAAAAACACCTTAATACTCTTATGCAAAAGAGTTCTTGTTTACTGCCAATAACAAGAACTAATCTCTGTCTTATCCCAAAGTGATATTCGTGTAACCCAGGCAATAAGGGTCGAATAATTACTTTCGGAAAGTGATACCACGATTCAGTGATTTATCCGGCTATCGATTATTTTACCCTACACGAAATCTCAATAAAACCTCCAACAATCGAAAGTAATTATTCGTTATAATCGATGGCGGCTACGATGAAACACATGACGGCGAATTTCTCCAAACTTGATAAGTTTGAGGGAATTGATTTTAGGAGATGGCAAAAGAAGATGCACTTCTTTCTGAGCAGCATGAGTGTGGTGTACGTACTCAGCACACCAATTCCTGAAGATCATGGTGATGATGCCACTATTGAACAAATTCGGAAAAGGTGCAAGTGGGAGAACGATGACTACATCGCTAGAGGTTTAATCCTCAATGGTATGGCTGATTCCCTTTTTGATATTTACCTAAATGTTGAATCTTCTAAAGAACTATGGGACTGTTTAGAAACCAAGTATATGTCTGAGGATGCTTCTAGTAAAAAGTTCCTTGTTAGTAATTTTAATAATTACAAGATGGTCGATTCTAGACCGGTCTTGGAACAATACAATGAGCTCATTCGTATACTTGGTCAATTCACACAACATAAGATGAACATGGATGAGTCTATTCAAGTCTCAAGCATAATTGATAAACTACCTCCATCTTGGAAAGAATTTAAACATTCTTTGAAACATAAGAAGGAGGAGTTAACTCTTGTTGAGTTGGGTAGTCATCTGCGTATTGAGGAATCCCTCAGGTTGGACACATGGCTTGTAAAGTGTCAGGATAGCTTTAGAGTATTTGAAAACTTATGTGTATGTTATTTTCAGTTATTCAAAATGGGTTGAAGGGTTCAATTCTTAGAACACCCTGATTCTCGAATATTTGGAATGTGTAATGTACTAAGGTGAAAATTCAATCTTCAAGATATTTTCATTTATGCATGAGTTTTTGTTTTAATTTGTTTAATTCTCATGAAACGAATTGCACTAAATTGGGGAGGATTGTTAGAAATTTAGTGTAATTGAGGGATTTAATCTATACTTGTAAATGGGTTAGGAGGTACGGAGTGTACACCCATTAAGTGATAGATTGCCCGGACCCGAAAATGGTTTTCCATTATCACAAATTTGAGTGATTACGGAAGTATTATTCTTGCACTAGGTGGAAATAAAACAAACAACTTTATGAAAAGGATTTAATCTAGATTTCCTTGATTTGGTTGTTGGAAATAAAACAAACAACTTTATATAAAGGATTTGTTTTAGATTTGAAAACGATTTCCTTGATTTGGATGTTTGAAATAAAACAAACAACTTTATGTAAAGGATTTGTTTTAGATTTGAAAACGATTTCCTTGATTTGGATGTTTGAAATAAAACAAACAACTTTATGTAAAGGATTTGTTTTAGATTTGAAAACGATTTCCTTGATTAGGATGTTTGAAATAAAACAAACAACTTTATGTAAAGGATTTGTTTTAGATTTGAAAACGAAATTAGTTAGTGAAACATCTCCATCGTGGAATAATACTTGTTTTTGGGTGCCTATAAATAGAGACTATCATTTATGAGAATAAGATATACGAAAAACACCTTAATACTCTTATGCAAAAGAGTTCTTGTTTACTGCCAATAACAAGAACTAATCTCTGTCTTATCCCAAAGTGATATTCGTGTAACCCAGGCAATAAGGGTCGAATAATTACTTTCGGAAAGTGATACCACGATTCAGTGATTTATCCGGCTATCGATTATTTTACCCTACACGAAATCTCAATAAAACCTCCAACAATATATACTTATTGTAGTCTTACAATCAACTGGAGTATAAGTTTTCCTGTAGTTTAAAAAAATTGAACGAATCTTGTAATGGAATATAGACTTCATGTGGGCTATATTAGATCACCTGATTGGTTTAATTTAGTATTCAGCTCAATGTTCTTCGAGAACACTAGAGTGAAAAAATGAAGGAAGGAGTGTCACTGTTAATGTCAATATTGTTAGGGAGTTAAAATGAGTCAACAATCACATGTGTCGTTTTATTTAAAGAATACCATCAACTCTAAAATAATTTTGCGCAATTAAAAGAAAAGTTGGAAAACGACTCAAAGATTATGAAAAAATGTGCAAATCCCATTAATTGGTAATGCATTAAGTTTTAACTCGTCTAGACGTCTTCAATGATCATTGAATAATTTAATTAAGAGTCGTAACAAATTGACGTTAATGGCTATTCAACAACTTCGCTTTCAAAATGCTAATAGTGTCGTTTTATTTAATAAATAGTTTTAAGTATAATTAGATGACAACTATTCGAAAATAAAACACTTTGTTGCAGTTTCGACGTATGTAGTATTGTTATAGCCAAACTATATGTACTATTTATAAGTCCATGAGTCCCTTAGACCATTTGTAACGGGTCCAAGTGACCCAGTCACTTGCCGAGGTGTACAAGAAGAAACGAGAATATCGGCTGTAACAAGCCGTTAGTTGAAGCCGTCACTTTGGCGTTTGATCGAAAGAAACGTTGCAAGCAACGGTCGTTGCTGCCACATGGCCTGTTGTGGTTGGTTTTTGAAAAATAGCCGTTGCTATTTAAAAAATAATAATTTATATATATATATATATATATATATATATATATATATATATATATATATATATATATTACATTTCTTTATAATTTTACGCACACATCCTACTTTCATACTTCTTTTCTTAAATCAAATAGCATACAAACCTACAGTTTTAATTTGTTCACAATGGAAGAAACATACAAGATGCTCGAGTTTCTTGATGATGACTCCGATGATGAAAAAATTGTTAGTTTTGTTAATAGTATAACGGAAGAAGAAGTCGAGGGAGAGGAAGTAGTTCGCGATTCTCTCGAACCCGGGTTTATATTCCTAGGGATCGTGAAGATGCGGCATTAAGGTTATACGATGATTATTTTTCGGAGACACCAAATTATCCCGAAAAAAATTTAAGAGACGTTTTCGAATGAGTCGTTAGTTATTTCTCCGAATTGTGGAAGATATATCTAATTTTAATAGTACCGATAATCCTGAATATTTTTTGTTTTTTAGGGAACGTCCCGATGCAACAGGTCGTTAAAGTTTGACAATTCTCCAAAAGTGTACAACGGCCAGACGAAAAATAAATTACCACCTCAGCATTCCACTCAAAAGTAACACAAAAAAGAAACACCACCACCACTCCACCTAAAAAAGAAACACGTCATACTCATCCAAAAGGTGCAAAAAGGCAAGTGACACCACAAAGAAACGCCACAACCGTTACAAATAGTCTTAGTACTTTAAAACCAATTGATGATAGACAAAGGTTCTCAAGTGCGTATAAGCATATATATGTTTCTTTCTACTTCTGATGTGGGACTATGATTTGCACAATTGTTTAACCGACTCCAACAACGTCGTACTCTGAATGCCACCGGGACACCGTGTGAAACATCAGAGGGGTGGGAGCAAAACCGAACTTCGGTGTTCCGAGAGGTTCAACAGCTGAAAAAAAACCTTCCAACTCCGTATGCACTTTAAGGCTTATGATAAAGTTCTGAATGAAATACATGCCATTTTATATTGTCTATGTAAAAATATATACATCTGACTATATAACTAAGTTTACTCCGTATTGCAACTAACACTTGAGTTATATAATACCTAAACTAATTTTCAAGTTAATCAGAAATAAGAACAGATAATCTCATAATTTGTTATTGTCTGCTTCTAACTATATAACAGAATACATATGAAATATATAGCACTATATTAACAATAACATCTAAATTAATCATGCCGTTCAAAAAAAAAAAAAAAAAACATCTAATTTAATCAAGGTTGAAAGAGTTTGTCACCACATTTGCATTTCCAGGAAAGAAGATAGTAATTATCTTCCCAATTAGATTGAGACCTATAATTAATCTTTCTTGGATGTTGTGGAATTACCAAAGTAGCCTTACATGGCCTGCAATTCCAACACTTGTTTACACACCCTGGTGGCCTTGATCCCAATATTTTCATGTTTTGTTTCAAACTTGCAGCCACCCCTTCATCTTCATAACCTATATTACCATAAAAAAATTCAATACTCCCTTTCATTTTAATTGAATATTGAATATATATATATATATATATATATATATATATATATATATATATATATATATATATATATATATATATATTATGCTTGCTTGCTTTTGCAATGTAGCTTCTTAAAAAGAGCTCATCTTGCCCAAATAAGTTGTTATAAGCTGAAAACAATTTACTTTATTTTGATAATGACATAAGCAAATAATAAGCTAACCTAAACACCTATTGAGACTGGTTTTAAGTAATACTACCTGAATTAGAATATGAGAGAGTGAGAGATAAGATAAGAAGAAAGACTGTGACAAACACCCTGAAACCAAGTAGGTAGGTCCTTGCAGGTGCCATCAATTAGTTAACAGATTCAAGGGTATTTTTGATGTATTAATAGTGATAGTGATGAAATAAATATAAAATCAAAAAAGAGTAAATAAAGAAAATGAGCTGGTATGAAGGGGACCTCTGAAGAATTTAATACTTTTATCTGTGCATGTAGTACTATTTTGGAAACAGTTGTTTATAAGATGGTGCTGATACAGGATGTGATATTTTCAGGGGATTGGGTTACTATTTGAGTTGAAAAAGAAAAAAAAAACAAAGCTAAATTTTTTTTTTTTTTAGAACACCTCGTTAGTTGTTAGACACACTCACACATCCACACAGGAGGAAACCGCGGACCCTTAACTGGCATCAATTGGCAGACAGCCAGGAATTCCACAGAAAACCCCCTGATGAGGCTCGAACCTGAGACCTCCCACTGAGGCTCGATCCTAGCACCCGGTACCGTTGAAGCAATGCTACGTTACTGTATATAATCTGTATATATGTATATAAATAAATAATTAAAAATGTCAATTTTGGCAGAAAGTTAAGTAAATGTTTGGAGAGGAAGGGACAGGCTTCCATATGTGAATGTGGGTTCTTATGTTGAGTGCCAATGGAGTTTTAACTTGAATTCTTTTCCCACTTAAACTCGATGCTTTGGATAAATTTTGCACTATTTTTGATAAGACTAATTCTCATAAATTCTTGAGCTTTAATTACTAACATTATTCTTGTCATCAAGGCTTTAAAAATTCAAAGAATCCTTGTTTACTTCTGATATTAGTTTTGAGTTGTATTGATTCAAACTTTAAGGATTTCTGAATCTTCCGAGTGATAATAATTTGGAAAGTTTGTAATAAGTTCCTAGTGTTTGGTATATTAAATGCACATAATAATTATGATAAAGGGCATTAGACTATGACTGAATTCATGAACTCCGATAATGTTGCATGTCTCCATCCAGTAACCGCTACTGATTGGTAGTGTTTCAAGTTGCGAGTTCAATTTATATCAAAACGCTCATGTGTCAATGAGTATTTGATTCTGTAAAAGATCTTATGTGCATTGAATTAAAAAATGGATGTTTAGTTGTCGTAATTCTAAAGCTCGTCGAGGATTTGTGTTTGTGGGTCTGGGTGAATATTGCAGACCAGCTGATCATGTGGTAAGCTTATGTAGACGAGAATACGGATCTTAGATCAAGCGTTGTATAGAGCGATAAACGCTAGAACAAGCTTAATCGAATAAACTTCGACTTTCGGGATCGATGAATCAAACCTACAAGAGATTAGACCGACACCTAGAGTTGTTATTCGGTTGGGTATGTTGTGGGACGAATTGCAGACGTGAAAATACGACTAGTCTAATGACCCGTCCTAATCTATCTGGACGAATACATTACATTTGGTTACATCGCGAGGTACTTGACCTCTATATGATACATTTTACAAACATTGCATTCGTTTTTAAAAAGACAAACTTTCATCACATCGAAAGTTGACGGCATGCATACCACTTCATAATATATCCAACTATAATTGACTTAATATTAATCTTGATGAACTCAACGACTCGAATGCAACGTCTTTTGAAATATGTCATGAATGACTCCAAGTAATATCTCTAAAATGAGCAAATGCACAGCGGAAGATTTCTTTCATACCTGAGAATAAACATGCTTTAAAATGTCAACCAAAAGGTTGGTGAGTTCATAGGTTTATTTTAAACAATCTTTTCAATAATTTCAATAGACCACAAGATTTAATTTCATAAATAATCATACACTCGCAAGTGTATAAAAATCATTCGTATGATGAACACCTGGTAACCGACATTAACATAATGCATATAGAATATTCCCCCGCATACTCGCAAGTATGCCATAAATATTGGCAATCGCAATCACAATTTAAATCGAAGTACTAAAGCATTCCAAATTCCAGAATGGGGTTTGTTAGGCCCATAGATCTATCTTTAGGATTCGCGTCAATTAGGGGCCATTTCCCTAATTCTTAGGTTACCAGACTTGAAGGGGCAATATTCGGTATAGTAATCCAACCATACAATGTAGTTTCAAGTACTTGTGTCTATTTCGTCAAACATTTATAAAACAGCGCATGTATTCTCAGTCCCAAAATATATATTGCAAAAGCATTTAAAAAGGGAGCAAATGAAACTCACAATGCTGTATTTTATAGTAAAAATACATATGACGATAATGAACAATGCAGGGTTGGCCTCGGATTCACGAACCTATATCATTTGGATATTTATTAATACACATACTTGTAATCGAACAAATATATATATTATTATTAGTGATATAATTTTTATATTATTAATTTATGTATTTCATTATTATTATATAAAAATATAACTTTTGTTAATATTAATAATAATAATTCTACTATAATACTAATAATAATATAAATGATAATAATAATAGTTTGTATTATTTTCGTAATAAAAATAATAATAATAATCATATTCGTAATCGAAATCATAATTTTACTTGTATTCGTATAATTATATTAAACCTCTATAATTTTTATCATATTATCTTTTATTATACAATTTCGTCATTAACATGTTTCATATCTTTGAAATCATAATAATAATATAATACTAGCAATGATTATACAATGATAATAATACTAATAATAATAATATTAGTTATGATAATACTAATAAAATTTTAATGATAATACTAGTAATAATAAGGATAATAATATAAATTACATTAGTAATAATAATAATTATGTCATTAACATTAGTAATAATAATAGTTATCATCATAATATCAATAATTAATAATAACACTAACAATAATAATAATAATAATAATAATAATAATAATAATAATAATAATAATAATAATAATAATAATAATAATAATAATAAAAGCGATAATAATAATAATAATTATACTTCTAATAATAGCATTAATATTAATATTCATAATAATAATAAAAATAATAATAATAATAATAATGATAATAATAATAATAAAAGAAAAAGGAAACTACCTCACAAGGAGTTTTTTTAAAAAAATGGTTGCCCACGCCGGGACTCGAACACACGACCTCTCGCTCACAAATAAACACCCAAGACCACTGCACCATATCACATTTTTCTGATTAATCCCTCAACCCATTTATATTTAACTTTTATTCTGTTCCTCCTTTCTTCTTCACCTTCCCAACATTCAGATCGACCAGTGGTACCAAGCTTGTTATAATAAGATCTAGAATTGGTTTTGGGGTTTATAAATTAAATAGAAACGATTTAATTTGGTTGCTTGAATTAGTTGTAACAAAAAAAAAAAAAAAAGAACTGAAACAGTTCGTATGAATATCATATGAACTAGAAATCGATTTTCGAATTAGAGACCGTTTTAGCTCGCGATTTCAACATGAAATTTGTTTCAAATCTTCCATGTAATCTATCTATATCAACAATTAAACTTAAAACATCAAAATGTATTTGAATTTACTCAAGAACAAATTGGTTGACTTTCGTAAAATTAACTTTGACTCATGAATTCGCAATTGATATTATGAATTGGGATTTGAAAATTTGCAGGTAGTTTCATTATAAGATTCTTAACATAACTGCGTTTTTAGATTTTTACAAAAACTTTGAATTCGACTATTGGCTAAAAAGAGACACGAACAGAGGGAAAAAATGGGTATGTTTTTAATATTTCTGTTTGTTTTCCCATTAACAGCGATTTACAGCAATTATATGAAGGTGTTATTGGATTAATTGAGACTAGTGACAAGGGTACGATCAATTTGTTTTGTATTGCTAAAGAGATCGACATCAGCGAATTATTACAGACAAGAAGTACAATGAAATATTTAAAATAGAAAAAGTCGATGTCGATGGTGTAACGACCCGACCAAATCGTCATTGACGGCGCCGCTACTTAGGTCCCGTTGCGTGGTCATAGTCCCTATATGAGACGCGTTTGACCAAAATTATGTCGCATTCATTTGAAACGTGCATGACTTGCAAAGTTTAGTTTACAAACAATTCGACAACAAGTTTAAGATTACCAAAAATTGTAAAGTATAAATGAAATGACTTGCGACATAATATAAGTTGAAAATCACAGTTGCTATAAATAGCGTAAGTATGTAAACAATATGTTTGAATCCAAAGGTGCTATCACTAGCGTATGCATGTATGTATGCTTGACCCCAAGCAAGTATGAATGTACGCGGAAGCATGTATCAAATAGCCATGTATGAACCTGAGAAAACATGTAGAAAACTGTCAACGAAAAACGTTGGTGAGATCATAAATGTATTTGTAAACGTATATTTTGAACCACAATAGTTTGTATAGATGATTATCCAAATCGTATTTATTCCGAAGAATGTAGTTTGTATTACGAGCACCCAATTACCAAAGCTTAACTGAATCTTCCCTCTGAATTTTTGAATATAGTGTTAGAACATACACTATGCACGTTGAAATTATATTTCATCCACTAACGGTAGCGAACCGTCTGAATGAGGGTTCGTTAAACCCGTATGGCCACACAACATAATCACTCGCTTACACTTACACCCTGCAAGTGGAACTAATGATAATTGGATTGAGGACTTTTGTTCTAACTCGTCTGTATCTTTGTATTCGTATTTGTGTTCAAAGTATAAAAGTATGAAAAGTATATATACATATGAAATGTATATAAGTATGTAATGTATATGTTTCTCAGCCCACGATTTAAAAGAATAAAAGTTGTTGAAAAGGTGGGACTATGATCTCACCTCGAGTGCACGAGTAATAAATGTACTTCACAAAGTAAACGTGTGCATGAATGTTGCTTAGCCTTGACCTAAACAAGTAAATTGTATCAATTAACCGGTTACGACACAAGGTCGGGTGAAATGTGTTCAATTAGTCCTATGGCTCGTTACGACTCGAATAGTATAGCATGTGAATCACGTTGTCAAGTTTCATGCAAGAATCAAGTATAAAAGCATGTTAGAACGATTGTAATAAATTTGAGTTGACATTTCAAAACCTTACCATTAGAAAGGAAATCTTATTACGTTTCCAACGATATTTGATTCATCGAAAACGGAGTTACGGTCAAAAAGTTATGGCCAAAACAAGTTTGCTGAAGTTCGGATGAAACAGGCAATTGTCGCGGCGCGACAAATTGCTCCGCGGCGCGACAAATGCCTATGTTGAAGGTCAGAAAGCCTGAAAAACATGTTCTAAAATCACCCTTTGGGCCACGGCGCGACAAAAAGCTCCGCGGCGCGACAAATAACGTGGTCTGGTGCCTGGTCAGTTTCAAAAGTTCAAGTCTTGATCCAAAATTCAATTTAGCACAAAACGCAAACCGTAAACACTTAGAATACGCATCTTATATCATTGGAAAGCTCTTTTGACAAGGAATACAATTAACTACCTTTCACAAGCAAAAACATCAATTACAATAACCGAAAACTCGTCAATTGATCAAGAAGGGTTTATTTTCAAAGTTTCAAGTTCGTAAAACGTATTTTATGATTCGGGAATCCAATTTACACATACGATATGCCGTTTCGAAGGTAATTAAGCATACATTACAACTAATCACTAACAATTAACATTCCATGGCATTCAAGCATCAAAAGTTCATGTCAAGAACTATCAAACCCTAGTCAAACATCACAAAATCACTAATCGGGTTTTTGAAGTTTTCTTAATCAACCTACACATCAAAACGAAGCTAGTGATACTAGTAACACAATTAAAACATGCACTTTAACAATCTAACAATATTAACTCATCCAAAATCAAGGATTAAGCTAACCCATTTCAAATGTTCAAACTAGTTACTCAAAACAACGAATCGAGCAAACAAAACATATATTCATGTTATACACGAGCCATAGACACTAACTAACACAATTTCAAGTCAAAAACACGAATTTAAAGAAATCTAGAGTTTTAGAAATGTTACCCAAACGAGATGAAGTTGGTATCAAATTGTAGAGGATGAAGAGAGGATTCCAAATATGTAATTTGTTTTGAAGTTTGCTTCCCGATCCGAATTTAGATGATGATTTATGTTTGTGTTCTTGAGAGAAAAAAAGAAAGAAAGAAAGAAGAAGAAATGGATGAATGAGGGGTGGAGGTGGTGAGTGGTTGACTAGTCAACTACTAGCCACCTCTTTGGTCAAGTGGCGGAACTAGTCCCTCAAGTTTCAGAGCGGGTGCGGGAATTAACCAAACGAATATTTTTAAAACGCAAGTTAACGAGAGATGTTATAATTAAATGACGGAATTATTGTGAACGTTAGTCAACGGAAACTACGAATTTAAATAACGAAAGGTATTATTTAAAAGAAAAAGACGGTGTTAAAAATAAATTTAACGGAAAAAGGCGGGATGTTACATTATCCACACCTCAAAAGAAATTTCGTCCCGAAATTTAGTTGGAAGTAGTAGTCGTTGTTTCTTCCTCGAGATCTTGCGTTGTCGGTTCTACGAATAAGTGAAGGTACTCCCTTGGGTATTTCAACGAACTTTGACAGTCGGGATTTCACGTCGTCTTAGAGTTTGGGTTCACGATTCATGGTTTCGACCGGCCCTCCTAGGAATGAAGTTTATCGTCGATAGTGAGTTCATCAAAGAAGATAACAAGTTCTCGTTTCGCAAAACACGTCTTTGAGTTGATACATCGAACGTAGGATAAACGGAGACCCAAGATGAGTCGGAAGAGTCTAAACGGCTAGCGACGGGTCCAAAACACCCCAAGAATTTAAAGGATCAAAATATCGCGGATTTAGCTTCCTACGTTTCCCGAAACGGATTGCACCTTTCCAAGATGCGACTCTTAACGTGACGCGGTTTCCCACGTGGAATTTGAAATGTTTACGTCTAACATCGGCGTAGCTCTTGGTGATTACGAGTCGCGTAGGGTTTTACCTGAATATGAATAAATTTTCTCGGTTGCTCATGAATAACCTCGGCCCCGGTGAATTGATCATCGTTTACTTGGTTCGACAAAGGAGAATGACGTTTCCGGTCACATGTGGTTTCAAAAGGAGTGACGTTAAAACTCGAATGAAAATCATTGTAGTACGAGGATTCGGTTTAAGAAAAATACTTTTCTCAAGTAAATTTGAAGTTGGTAATACAAACTTGTATTATGGTTTCCAAGGTTTAAATCGCATGTTTGTTCGGTCCGTCGGGTTGTGGATGGTACGCGGTACTCGTGTCTAAACGCGGTCCCGAGGCTTTTTGTAAGGTACTCCAAAATCTAGAAGTGGAACGAGGATCTCAATCCGAAACGGGGTACATTTCCCTAAGGCATAGTGAACAAGTTTGCTAGGAATTGAAAACGTTAGCTAGGACAAGTTTCTCAAGAATATTCGCGTCGCGGAAGATTCATCGGTTTCCAAAAACGTTCGTCGGAACTATTCACCCTCGAGGTGAATACTAGTATTACGTGGAGAGTCCCTCCCTCCATTGAAAGTTTAAAATAAAGATTTCCTGAACCGGAATTACGAGGGTGATGCAAGAGAAGTTTCCGCCCCGCTGTGAGCATAACGAGTAAATTGTAGTTAGTCAACAAGACTGCGCGAGGACGAGCTAGTATACCCGTGTGACATACGGTTGAAGTCGAATGGAATCGGTAATTCATTCGGAAGCATAAATATAATTTGACAATAATTGAAGGTGTGTCCCCGGTATGGTTGTTATAAATATTCTCGGAGTTTTCGGATGTCCAAACCTGAAAAGATGAAGTCATGTACATGGCACATGGTGGTGTTTAGGTTGATCGAGTCTAACCACCATCACGTGTCACTAGAACTTTGGTATGTCTTACCGTAATATAACCACGTTGATCGAGTGTCATTATATTACGCTAACTCATACCTCCATTCCCACATCACTCTATAGATTCAAGTTCGTGTCATCGCGAAAATCTAAAATAAACAAAATGTAACGACGTCTCAAACGTGACTCGTATTAAATCGAAAGAATTGGTGCAACTCTGAAGATGCGTTCCCCGAGGGAAGTGTATAGTTGATTGTTTACGTCAATGTGGTTCGAGTCAGACAATATGTATTTAGGTATGAAAAGAGTAACGAGTCATGATAACAAGTAGTACGCAACCGTAGCGATAAATAGTGATGACGATACTCATCTAGAGTAGTGACGGTGACTTTACAATACTCATGGATAGTAAGCTAAGACGGGGTGGATAACAACCAAAGAATTAGAGTTCCCGAGCTAGAGTGGCTAACGAAGTCGCGGTCATCCGTACGCGTATGAATCTTGAATTCACGTGTTTTACCAAAAATTGGCGGAATACGAGTTCGTATGATGAAAGTTTGGGTACCATTAAAAAGTTTGCCTAAGAATGATTCAAGTATAATGCACAAGTAGTCAAGTAAGTGTTATCTATAGCAAATGTATGTCAGAATGCAATGGCTAACTATCCGGTTGTAGTCTAGACTCACTAATGCGTCCTAACGACTCTGTTGGACACACTAATGCACGTCCTAGTTCCCTACAACCAACGCTCTGATACCATCTGTAACGACCCGACCAAATCGTCATTGACGGCGCCGCTACTTAGGTCCCGTTGCGTGGTCATAGTCCCTATATGAGACGCGTTTGACCAAAATTATGTCGCATTCATTTGAAACGTGCATGACTTGCAAAGTTTAGTTTACAAACAATTCGACAACAAGTTTAAGATTACCAAAAATTGTAAAGTATAAATGAAATGACTTGCGACATAATATAAGTTGAAAATCACAGTTGCTATAAATAGCGTAAGTATGTAAACAATATGTTTGAATCCAAAGGTGCTATCACTAGCGTATGCATGTATGTATGCTTGACCCCAAGCAAGTATGAATGTACGCGGAAGCATGTATCAAATAGCCATGTATGAACCTGAGAAAACATGTAGAAAACTGTCAACGAAAAACGTTGGTGAGATCATAAATGTATTTGTAAACGTATATTTTGAACCACAATAGTTTGTATAGATGATTATCCAAATCGTATTTATTCCGAAGAATGTAGTTTGTATTACGAGCACCCAATTACCAAAGCTTAACTGAATCTTCCCTCTGAATTTTTGAATATAGTGTTAGAACATACACTATGCACGTTGAAATTATATTTCATCCACTAACGGTAGCGAACCGTCTGAATGAGGGTTCGTTAAACCCGTATGGCCACACAACATAATCACTCGCTTACACTTACACCCTGCAAGTGGAACTAATGATAATTGGATTGAGGACTTTTGTTCTAACTCGTCTGTATCTTTGTATTCGTATTTGTGTTCAAAGTATAAAAGTATGAAAAGTATATATACATATGAAATGTATATAAGTATGTAATGTATATGTTTCTCAGCCCACGATTTAAAAGAATAAAAGTTGTTGAAAAGGTGGGACTATGATCTCACCTCGAGTGCACGAGTAATAAATGTACTTCACAAAGTAAACGTGTGCATGAATGTTGCTTAGCCTTGACCTAAACAAGTAAATTGTATCAATTAACCGGTTACGACACAAGGTCGGGTGAAATGTGTTCAATTAGTCCTATGGCTCGTTACGACTCGAATAGTATAGCATGTGAATCACGTTGTCAAGTTTCATGCAAGAATCAAGTATAAAAGCATGTTAGAACGATTGTAATAAATTTGAGTTGACATTTCAAAACCTTACCATTAGAAAGGAAATCTTATTACGTTTCCAACGATATTTGATTCATCGAAAACGGAGTTACGGTCAAAAAGTTATGGCCAAAACAAGTTTGCTGAAGTTCGGATGAAACAGGCAATTGTCGCGGCGCGACAAATTGCTCCGCGGCGCGACAAATGCCTATGTTGAAGGTCAGAAAGCCTGAAAAACATGTTCTAAAATCACCCTTTGGGCCACGGCGCGACAAAAAGCTCCGCGGCGCGACAAATAACGTGGTCTGGTGCCTGGTCAGTTTCAAAAGTTCAAGTCTTGATCCAAAATTCAATTTAGCACAAAACGCAAACCGTAAACACTTAGAATACGCATCTTATATCATTGGAAAGCTCTTTTGACAAGGAATACAATTAACTACCTTTCACAAGCAAAAACATCAATTACAATAACCGAAAACTCGTCAATTGATCAAGAAGGGTTTATTTTCAAAGTTTCAAGTTCGTAAAACGTATTTTATGATTCGGGAATCCAATTTACACATACGATATGCCGTTTCGAAGGTAATTAAGCATACATTACAACTAATCACTAACAATTAACATTCCATGGCATTCAAGCATCAAAAGTTCATGTCAAGAACTATCAAACCCTAGTCAAACATCACAAAATCACTAATCGGGTTTTTGAAGTTTTCTTAATCAACCTACACATCAAAACGAAGCTAGTGATACTAGTAACACAATTAAAACATGCACTTTAACAATCTAACAATATTAACTCATCCAAAATCAAGGATTAAGCTAACCCATTTCAAATGTTCAAACTAGTTACTCAAAACAACGAATCGAGCAAACAAAACATATATTCATGTTATACACGAGCCATAGACACTAACTAACACAATTTCAAGTCAAAAACACGAATTTAAAGAAATCTAGAGTTTTAGAAATGTTACCCAAACGAGATGAAGTTGGTATCAAATTGTAGAGGATGAAGAGAGGATTCCAAATATGTAATTTGTTTTGAAGTTTGCTTCCCGATCCGAATTTAGATGATGATTTATGTTTGTGTTCTTGAGAGAAAAAAAGAAAGAAAGAAAGAAGAAGAAATGGATGAATGAGGGGTGGAGGTGGTGAGTGGTTGACTAGTCAACTACTAGCCACCTCTTTGGTCAAGTGGCGGAACTAGTCCCTCAAGTTTCAGAGCGGGTGCGGGAATTAACCAAACGAATATTTTTAAAACGCAAGTTAACGAGAGATGTTATAATTAAATGACGGAATTATTGTGAACGTTAGTCAACGGAAACTACGAATTTAAATAACGAAAGGTATTATTTAAAAGAAAAAGACGGTGTTAAAAATAAATTTAACGGAAAAAGGCGGGATGTTACAGATGGATAACAGATTTGGGATAAATTCGATTTTGAGGGATTAAGTTAAGCAGATATAAACAAATGTGATGAAACTTGATGTGGATGTGCAAAAGAAATCTACTCTGTATCTGATTTCCATATATATCTCAGTATATATTTTTATCTGGATTTATATATCTATCAATATTCATATCTGTTTTTATATCTGTACTTATATTTATAAATTTTAGTTAACTTTGTTAATAAATAATAATATAATAATATTACTCTTAATAATAGTAATACAAATTTATAATAATGTAATAGTAATAATAATATTATTACCAATAATAATTATTACAATAAAATGTGTAACAATAATATTATTAATAATAATAATACTAATTATAATCATAATAACAATAATACTAATAATATTAATATATCAATTTATATATGCCAACTTTCATATCTATATTTTTATCTAATAATAATAATAATAATAATAATAATAATAATAATAATAATAATAATAATAATAATAATAATAATAATAATAATAATAATAATAATAATAATAATAATAATAATAACAGTAATAATATAACAACTTATACTTTTCAAATTTTATATGTATATATATTATTTATGTATTAATATTTATGATATAAATATTAATATTAATATTAATGTTAATAATAATATTAATGAAAGTAATGATAATAATATTAATATAGCAATTATACCTTAACTTTTAATTACATATAATATATTACCATTTATCATATCACATCTAGTAATTATATACTTCACTGAATCTTTAATATTTATATTATATATTTATATATTTATATATATATATATTACATATCTATTTATGCATCGATGTTCGTGAATCGTCGGGAATAGTCACAAGGTAATTGCATATATGAAAACAGTTCAAAATTTTCAAGACTCAATAACGCAAGCTTTGCTCATCGTGTCAAAATCATATTAAGATTAAGTTTAAATTTGATCGAAAATTTCTGGGTCGTCACAACTAGGGTATGTGTAGGGTGTGTCACATGACAAAGAAACTCGTAAACCCTATATATAGTAATCTGCAGTGACCATCGATGGTATTGGTCCCACTCCTGATGGTCTTCTTCCATAGGGTGATGGTCTAGACAGCCAACCTACAGTCTAGACAATCATTTTACGGTCTAAAAAACATTTGATAAAACTTTAACGATTTATAATCACTATCTAAACATCAAAGTAAGATATTGTTACAATAATGTTCGATAACCAATGACTAAAATTAGCGTACATAACACATAGAACTAGGTATTTACATAAAATGCACCAACAGCTTACTCACTACTTATTTTCCTGCCTACTTGCAATGCAACTATTCCTAAGAAGACTCCAACTGAACTAGTTGAAGTTAAGCGCCTATGTGAAGCAACCCGTCCTAATCCATAAGGACGAATACTATAACATATGGTTACATTGTGAGGTATTTGACCTCTATATGATACATTTTACAAACATTGCATTCGTTTTTAAAAGACAAACATTCATTACATCGAAAGTTGACAGGCATGCCTACCATTTCATAATATCCAACTATAAATGACCTAATCTGTCATTTACTTAATGATAGTCTTTATTGAACTCAACGACTTGAATGCAATGTCTTTTGAAATATGCCATGAATGACTCTAAGTAATATCTTTAAAATGAGCAAATACACAGCGGAAGATTTCTTTAATACCTAAGAATAAACATGCTTTCAAGTGTCAACCAAAAGGCTGGTGAGTTCATTAGTTTATCGTAATTAATCATTTCAATCATTTAAATAGACCACAAGATTTAATTTTCAAAGTTAACTGCAGGAACACTCATTTGCAAAAAAAAAAAAAAAAAAAAAAAATTCATCATACAGGAACACTCATCTGTATAAAAATTCATTCATATGGTGAACACCTGGTAACCGACCTTAACAAGATTCATATAGAATATCCCCAAATATACAGGTACACTCATCTGTATATAAAAATCGAAGTACTAAAACATCCATAACCTGGATGGGGCTTGTTGGGCCCGATAGATCTATCTTTAGGATTCACGTCAATTTGGGGGTCTGTTCCCAAATTCTTAGATTACCAGACTAAAAAGGGGCATATTCGGTTTAATAATCCAGCCATAGAATGTAGTTTTAAGTACTTGTGTCTATTTCGTCAAACATTTATAAAGCAGCGCATGTATTCTCAGTCCCAAAAATATATATTGCAAAAGCATTTAAAAAGGGAGCAAATGAAACTCACAATACTGTATTTCGTAGTAATTATGCATATGATGGCATTGAACAAGTGCAAGGTTGGCCTAAAATTCACGAACCTATATTAAGTGTGTATATATATATATATATATATATATATATATATATATATATATATATATATATATATATATATATATATATATATATATATATATATATTTATAATGGTCAATATCTGTCTAACAATTTAGGTCAAGTCATAGTGTACCACAATTCTAATACTCGAGACTGATATGCAAAAGTCAACAAAAGTCAATTTGACCCAAAATGATTTCCAAAATCTATACATGTTTATTATATAACATAAATATAGTCATTTTATATATTTAAATATATTTATCAGATTTTATTAGAGTAAATAATACAAGTCATATATTAATAAATAAAAATTAATATTAAATTTTATATATGATGAAAATATACTTTCATATATATCAAGTAATAAAATTTATACAGTTCACTCAATATCTTAAAGATATAGTGATATATATTATTAAGGTAATTATATTACATGTGGTAAAAATATCCTTGTATCACATATTATTTGATAAAAAAATATTGATAATAATCATAATGAGTAAAAGTTGTATTATTTTGTAATGATAATATTATTTTAATAGTAATACTAATAATAACAATATTTATATTTACTAATGATAATAATAATATTTTGCAGTTATACTAATATAATGATAATATTATTACTAATAATGATAAAAATATTATAGTCATGTTAATGATAATAATATTGTTGTTATTAATAATACTAATAATATTAATAAATTTGATAATTTTAATAAAAATATAAGTTTTAAGATTTATAATGATATTTTCTAACAAACATGATAATTTTTAATGATAACGATACTTTTTAATATTGACTGTAACAATAATAATATTTTATACGAAAATAATAATTCTATTCAACATGGTAATTTTTAATAAAAATACTAAAATGATAATAATAATAATAATATTTTATAATAAAAATGATATTTCTATTAAAATGATAATTTTAATAAAAATGATAGTTTTAATATTAATGATATACTTTTAATAATAATGATAAAAATAATGAAAACGATATTTTTATCTAAATCAATATCTTACAATATTTTAATTTCATCATGATACTTATACTCATTATTTCCTAATCGATTTGTTTAATAGCTTTTAGTCCTCGTTTATATCGCATTCATAGTAATGATAATAATAGTAATCATAATACTTAGATGATACTAATATTAGTTTTAATGATAATGATACTAATAATAATAAATATCATAATAATAATAATAATAATAATAATAATAATAATAATAATAATAATAACCTTAATGATAATAGTGATAGTAATAATAATAATAATAATAACAATCTTTAATGATAATACCTATATTAATAACGATAATGATAATGATAATAACAATAATTTTTAGATAATGATAATAACGATGATAGTAATAAAAATAATCATAATAATACTAAAATTCAGTTGGTCATATCTTTTAATCCGTTCATCGAAACCATTCGCTTTCATAATGAAAAGTTATTAATTTTTTTCCAGCTTTCCAACGACATGCATATCATATATCTTATCTCAGTAACATAAGTATTAAATTCATGATTCATCATAAACCATTAAACGACGAAATTAAACATACAAGCATGCATAATCATATATATTCGAGCACTAGTCAGGGATACACTATTAATATATAAAAGTTAAGTTATGAGTGCTCATGTATCAATATTGTGATTCAATATTGCAACAAAGTACGTAGACGCAACGGAGATGATAAACACTAGGTTAGCCTCACGAGCTATACCCCCGATCCATACCCATAATCTCCATAGCTATAACCCATATTATCCTTTGATCTATCCCACTTGAAAAACTCATTTTGAAATCGCTCGAACATCACTCCGTCGTAGTATTTTATGTATATATCAATAATAATACTACTAATAATAATATTGAGATTAATAATAATAATAATAATATTAATCTTAATAATAATAATAATAATAAATATAAATATATAATATAGAGAGAGTCGAGAGGATGGATGAATGAAAACTGGACTCGCTCGTTTTATAGCATTTGAGCCACCAACCCCACCCATGTGATCGCATGGAATTTATGGGGCTTAGCCATGCGATCGCATGGTGCCCTGTTCCAGCTGTCGATTAGTTTTTCACGTGGACTGCTGGGTTTAATATTATATTTTATATATAATATATTTAATTTATATAATTATTTATATATTATAATATATTCTCGTGCATCGTTAATTTATAAATTTAGTTCCGATAACTTGTACGTTGAAGCCCGACTTAGGTCCCGATTCTGGTTTCTCCAACGTTCTTTCGTACGCTTAGGAAACTGGTACTTTACATTTCGCGACATGTACCTTTATCAATAATTAGACTTATTCGCCAATAATTTATATTACAAGAAATGTAATTCATACATTTGAGTGTTTTGGTCATTTGCTTCTTTAAATCACCGTCTCGTTGTTTATTAAAATATGTTTAATAATATCGAACGTTTTATATTTAAATTATACTTTGTCACATTGTAAAATATATATATTTTTTAAAATATAAATTTGTACATCTTATATGTATTGATATATTTATATTTTAGTTTTTTTTTTAAAAAACTACTTATATTTCAACGTTTATTTATAATCGGTTAAATAATAGAAAAATATTTTGTCGTACTACGTTTACGTTTTTGAAACAATATATATATATATATATATATATATATATATATATATATATATATATATATATATATATATATATATATATATAAAGCTTTAATTAAATCCTTCTAATTCTATATAAATAATTTACCTTTATAAACAACAGGTTTAATAACTCAAATTAAAAAAGGGATGTTTAGTTGTCTAAATTCTAAAGCTCGTCGAGGATTTATGTTTGTGGTTGGGGTGAATATTGCCGACCAGGGATCTGGTGGTAAGCTAACACACTACTTATTTTTCTGCATACTTGCAATGTAACTACTTTTTAGAAAGACTCCAACTGAAGTAGTTGACGTTAAGGGCATATATGCTAATTTTTGAATTGAATCAAATGGTTTTGTTTTAAATAGTCATGCTCACAGGTTAAAGTGTAAAAGAAAAAAGGACCTCTAATTGCCACCTAAAATATAAGTAAAAGTTACTTCTCGAGATTTCGATATCATATTTTTTTGGTAAGCGAGGAAACTCTCCTATAAACGAACACATTGGCTCTCCCATAGAAGGTAAAACCTCAGGTTATCAAGCCCCCCGAGTGCGAGACATGGTATCAAGTGAATTGCGCATTATGCGCACCCTCTAGTCACACTCCCTTTTTGAACAATTTGGCATAGCCATGAATTAAACCCGGGTGGTATGCTTCATTGGGCAACTCGGTGACCACTTAGGCAAGCCTGAGTGGTTATTTCGACATTATATTTGCTAGGCTACTATTCTTTTTACATAACCCGGAGAACATAGAAACTTAACATTAACTAATTTACTAAATGAGATTTACTGTTCATGATGCCAATATGGAAAATACCCCCAACTTTGAAGGTATTTCGGTATACCTATATTTCAACAACAAAAAAATTGATATAATTTTTTTACTTTCTTTTTACCATTCTATTTTACTCATTTACTTTTTAAACATTTAGTACCCCGACCGTTAAACGTTTTTTACCGTTCAATTAACCGAACATTAACCGACCCGTTAACCTTTTTAACCAACCAAAACTACCCAGAGCGAAGCGCGGGCTCTGTATCCTTGTTCATACGAGTAATACATTTTTTTAAGTACCAGAAAATGGTATGTCGATGTCAGTTTGGTTGTTTTACGTTTTTAGGTTCTTTCGTTTCGGGAAAAAAAGTAAAAGATAAAATTGCTTAAATCATCCATGTGTTGTTCCTTTTTTTTTATCTTTTCATCCCCGCCAAATTAAAACTGTAGAAATAGTCCTTAAAGACATTATTTATTCTAAATTACATCCTTAGTCGAAACGAATCAAATACATTTTTAACACAACATCTTTTCAAATACATTTCTTGTTTTCCATATAATCATTCAATTCCTTGTGAATCAAACATTTCCTTAATTTTCACAACATAAAATAATCAATAAAATGATTTATTTTTAACACACCATGGCCAACCTCATTTATAGAGAGTTGCTTTGGTTGCTTCAAATTTTCATCATCATCAAATGATTCTGTTAAAAAACAACAGGTCACACCAAAGGAAACCAGAATAGAAATCTCCAACACACTATAACACCCCGTCATAAATCCCTTTAATGGAATGTTAACTCTGATCCCAGTGCTTGGCTTGACTTCTACGTAACAACAATATTTTACAGCGGAAGCAATTAATACATGAGAATAAAACAATCAAAACGGGATCAACAATAATGTTGAGTGAATCTACAGGTTTAGGTAAACAATACAGTATGTTTAAGAAATAATATTCCGAAAACGTTTGTTAGTGGGAGACCACCAAAGTTTTATGTCAAAAGTTTGCATACAGCAATGTCAAGTGTTAACTGTTCGTAAACAGCGATGTCAAGTTCCAATTGTGTGACGTAAAAATAGTTTCGTTTCATATACTTGTAGACATTACCATGTCTAGTTTTCAAATGTTTGTAAACCACATTTTCAAGTAACGTATCATAGCATTTGAAAAACGGTTATCAGAGAAATAGTTTAAGTTCCTTAACCATGAGATTTTACAAGTACAACTCCAAGTTGTGAAACGTTTACATAATCTATGAGCACCTGAATACTAGCAATGACCAGAGCATAGAAACCACTACACTCTCCTTACCTCATAAAATGTTATACACTTGTTCGAGTGTATCTAATGTTCAAAGTAAATGCACCACAGTTATAAAGTAGGGTGAGGTTGTCAACCTAACGGATCCGTCCATCTAAATTGTGCTTACACCGATGGTATTAAAAGTATTCAAGCTAGAGGCTTTGTGAACAAACTCAATATGTATATATAGTACTCGTGTCAATATAAAAAGCATTTGAAGATGTAAGTACAACAGCGTGTATTCTCATCCCTGAAAACATGTAAAAAGCGGGACTGTAGACTCACCTTAGAACAGTTCGGATGAAAGACAATAACTTGCACGGATTGTAGCCGAGTAATGCAACCTAAGTATACGTATTTAGGTTGGTCAACATATATATTTTAAACAATGTGGTTTCATAGTATAAGTTGTCTTATTGCTCGACTCGACGCATTTCAAAATAAAAGTCAACATATAGTCAACTAGATCATGTAAGTCAAACAAAGTCAACCGAGGTCAAACCAAAAGTCAAACTTGGTCAAAGTAGTCAACTAAGGTCAACATCAGTAGATTCATGTCAAATATTGGTCAACATGTCAAACCTAAGTCAAACATCACATTTTAGATCATAACTGGTCAATTTCACAATTTCAGTTTATCGTCATGCATAAAGTTCATGTACACGTAGCAAACTTAGCATATTATCTCATAGTACAAAATTCATGAAAATATGGAAAACTCCAGATCACAAGTATACACAAAATCGATTTCAAAAAGTCCAGCCAGGGTCTCATACGATGATTAAAAGTTAGGAATCAGAAGGGGTACATTTATGGTTTGCCAAGTCAGTTTCTGACCGCGCACTGATTTCGTTTTGGCTATAACTGGAGCTAGGGACATGCAATTGATACAAGGTCAGTGGACATGGTTCAAGGACAAGTCACACTAACACATATTAAAAGATGAGCAATTTTTGTTTAGCCAATTTGTACAGTTTATTCGTGTAAGTTGGATATCCTGTTTTCAGCTCAATTCAGAATTTACACAATCTATGGCCCTATTGTGCCCAATGCATAAGGTTTTAGAGATTTCCATTAACTAACCATATGTCACCTATCATATCGAAATTCATATTCCAGAAGCATACATGCTAATTCAATAAACACAAACCACAGAGTATAAAACAGAGAGCAAGTTGCTGATTCGATCCTAGTTTTGCTAGTCACATTCGCACGCGATTATCCAAAGATATATATACAATTAGACTATGATATCTACATAAAAAGTGAATTAATTTTTGTGTACATTTTAAATATGCAAAGCTTTAAACCCAGAAGTTAACACATTTTATCATACAAGGCTGTTTTCATGCAAGTGCTGTCAAAATCCACATTTTCATTCGTTTTAGCATATCTCAAGTTATACATAAGCAAACGACATGATATCCTAGTGAAAATTGATTATTTTTAAATTATCTATCAAATGGTATTAATTTCACAAGCCAATTCGTGGTCTATCAAACCCAGATTTCTGATTAAACAACAAAAACACAACGTTAATTTCAAATGGCCATAACTTGATCATCCGGAAACGAAATCAAGTGAATCCAAAGCCTAAAATCAATAGTTTTTCATGAGGATTCTAATTATCACATAATATCATGCAATTGAAAAATTAAAATTACTGTACACACCAATAAAGATTTCGGTTTTCGCATTAAACAATCAAAACGAGCAATTTATCGCATCTAGCATTCATCAAACATCAAGACTTGAGCAATAGACAACCTAAATCATGAAACCTTAATAAAAATCTGATTTTAAGAATTAGGGTTAGCTATTTATACCTTTGATCGCGAAAAGAACAATACACACGCATAGAGGATGACACGAATTGCAACTTTGATGTTGAGTGTTTAATCTAATTGTGAAAAATTGATGGTGTTATTATGGTGGTGATGATCGACGTGAAGGGGAGCAGGGAGGTTCATGGCCGAATGGCCCAAGTGGGGTACTCACGGTCTCTTGTTTTGTAAAAGCGTTTTGGCGTGGTCCGTTTCAAGTGAAGTTTAACCGTTCCTAAGGCTCGGAACGCTAAATCGATCGTTAAAATGCAACCAAACGTTTAATTTATTAAATCCCAATAAATTAAATATTTTTTAAAAATTAATAATTAATAAATTAATTATTAAAATAAACCCGAGCGTTTCGTCGCTCAAAAAGCAGTTATTCAAACCGTAGCGTTTTTATCGTATTTCTTTATCAGAAATATATTTTCAAATTAATATTAACCCATATTAATTATCGTAACCCTCCAAGGATCAAGTAAGTATTTACTACACATAAATACACAAAAGTCAAGTAATTGCCGTTAAATAAATTAACAGAAGGTTAACGGAAGTGACGGAAAAAGCAGGGTTGTTACATTACCTGTTATTGAAAATTTTGTCCCGAAATTTTAGTGAACGTCCGCTGAAGTAGTTTCATCCGAAAATAGTTGCGGGTATTTCAGTCTCATTTGGTCTTCACGCTCCCACGTGAACTCTGGTCCTTTTCTCGCGTTCCACCGAACTTTAACGATAGGAATTTTGCTTTGCTTTAACCATTTGACCTCCCGGCCCAATATTTTGATAGGTTCTTCAATGAAATGAAGTTTTTCGTCGATGCGCAGTTCCTCTAAAGGAATAATCAAATTCTCGTCAGCTAAGCACTTCTTCAAGTTGGATACGTGAAAAACGTCATGTATACCACTGAGTGCTTGTGGCAGTTCCAATCTGTAAGCTACCGGTCTAACTCTTTCAGTTATCTCGAACAGTCCAACATATCTCGAACTCAGTTTGCCTCGTTTTCCGAACCGTATAACACCCTTCCAAGGTGATACTTTAAGCATAACTTTGTCACCAACTTGGAATTCTATGTCCTTCCGCCTAACATCGGCATAACTCTTTTGACGACTCCGAGCCGTTCTCAATCGTTCCTAAATCTGCAAGACTTTCTCCGTTGTCTCCTGAATAATCTCAGGACCTGTCAACTGATTATCCCCCAAATCGCTTCAACACACGGGAGATCTACACTTCCTTCCTTACAACGCTTCGAAAGGTGCAGCTTTAATGCTCGCATGGTAGCTGTTATTGTATGAGAACTCAGCTAGTGGTAAGTACTTATCCCATCCGTTTCCGAAATCAATGACACATGCTCGCAACATGTCTTCAAAAGTTTGAATAGTTTATTCGCTCTGGCCATCTGTCTGGGGGTGATATGCTGTACTCATATCCAAACGGGTCCCCATTACCTTCTGTAATGACTGCCAAAAATCTGGTAGTGAATCTGCTGTCGCGGTCGGATATAATAGATATAGGCACTCCATGCCTAGAGACGACTTCCTTAATGTAGATCTGAGCCAACTTCTCCATTTTATCAGTTTCTCTTATCGGTAAGAAGTGTGCAGACTTGGTGAGATGATCCACGATAACCCAAATAGTATCGTAACCTCCCACCGTTCTCGGCAGTTTCGTGATGAAATCCATTGTAATACCTTCCCATTTCCACTGGGGAATATCTGGTTGAGTTAATAACCCGATGGCTTCTGATGTTCAGCCTTGACTTTAGCGCAAGTCAAGCACTTTCTGACATAGGTAGCAATGTCAGCTTTCAAATTTGGCCACCAACAAAACGCCTTTCAAATCTTGGTACAGTTTATCTGATCCCGGATGAATTGAGTACCTTGACTTGTGTGCTTTCTCCAACACTAGTTCTCTCAATCCATAAAACTTTGGTACCCCGATTCGATTAGCAAAGTACCGTTTTCCGTCCTCCTTAATGTCAAATTTCTTATCCATCCCTCTGATAAATTCAACATCGACGTTTTCTTACTTCACGGCTTCTCGATGTGCTTCGCGGATCTGTGATGTGAGATTCGTACGGACAACTATGTTAAGAGCTTTAACCCTGAGAGGTTTCTCTCAGTATTTTCTGCTTAAAGCATCCGCCACAACATTCGCTTTGCCCGGATGGTATTGAAGTTCGCAGTTATAATCGTTAAGTAGTTCCATCCAACGTCGTTGTCTCATGTTGAGCTATTTCTGATCGAATATGTGCTGTAAACTCTTATGGTCAGTGAAGGTAGTAAACTTGGTTCCATACAGGTAGTGTCTCCACATTTTAAGTGCAAAGACAACAACTCCTAGTTCAAGGTCGTGCGTAGTGTAGTTCTGCTCGTGAATCTTTAACTGACGTGATCCATAAGCAATAACTTTATTTTGTTGCATAAGTACGCAGCCCATTCCTTGATGTGAGGCATCACAATAAACAACAAAATCTTCACTTCCCTCGGGTAGAGACAATATCGGTGCAGTTGTTAACTTCTCCTTCAACAACTGAAATGCAGTTTCTTGCGGTTCTGACCACTCATACTTCTTGCATTTATGAGTCAACACGGTTAATGGTCAGGCAATCTTAGAAAATCCTTCGATGAATCTCTGGTAGTAACCAGCTAGACCCAAAAATTACCGAATCTGAGTTGGCGTCTTTGGATTTTCCCAATTCTTAACCGACTCAATCTTTGCTGGGTCGACCTGTATTCCATTGGCCTCTACAACATGGCCAAGAAATTGTACCTCTGGTAATCAAAAGTCACATTTAGAGAATTTTGCATACAATTGCTCTTTTCTAAGTATAGTCAATATCGAACGTAGATGTTGTTCGTACTCTTCCTTGTTCTTGGAGTACACCAATATATCATCAATAAGCATAATGACAAATTTATATAGGTATGGCTTACACACACGGTTCATGAGATCCATGAACACTGCCGGTGCGTTCGTCAAACCAAACGGCATTACCCTAAACTCATAATGTCTATAGCGTGTTCTAAACGCCGTCTTCGGGACATCAGCTTCTTTAACTCTCAATTGGTGATATTCAGATCTCAAATCAATCTTCGAGTAACAACCACATTCCTGTAGTTGATCAAATAGGTCATCAATCCTCGGTAGTGGATACCGATTCTTGATTGTCAACTTGTTCAATTCTCTATAGTCGATACATAATCTCATCGACCCATCCTTCTTCTTAACAAACAAGACCGGAGCTTCAACTTGAAAATTTATGGCTAAGAGACCTACCTTCTAGTACCTGTCACAATTTAGGGCATTACAACCCCGATGTTCCTCGTCATGGGAAGCTCTTGTAGTTCTAAAGGTGCAAGTCCATATATTGTACGCGTAACGGGTGCAGCTGCTGGCACCAAATTAATTCAAAATTCGACTTCACGGTGGGGTGGACGTGTAACCTCAGGGCAATCTCTAATAGTCGGGAAATATTCGGGTCTCTTAAATATCGGCTCGTCTTTACTCACATGTGCCAGAATTGCGAGACATTCTCATCTCATGTACTTCTGGACCTTCGAGTAATTAGTGTAACATGACGGTATACTGATCTCTTCTCCGTACACTATTATCACCGGTGAAAGAAATTCGAATAGTCTTCTAGTCGTAGCTGCCTCGGTTGTATCGTCAGATAACTAGTTTCACTACTACATTTATGCTCATTTAGACCCCCTTATTTAGACGTGTTAGTCACTAACACGTCTAAATAAACTAAAGGAACACGTCTAATTAGCATTTTAAACAAAAAAAGTGCGGAACACGTCTAAATAATATTATGAACACGTCTAATTATAAACCTGCAACACGTCTAAATAAGTACAACACCTCTAATTGATAACCACGTTTACCAGGAACACGTCTAATTGATTAACACGTCTAATAAGTTTTACTAGTAACACGTCTAATTGATAACACGTCTAATAAGTTACAAGGAACACGTCTAATTAGTTACATAGACACGTCTAATTAGTTTAAACACGTCTAATTGGAACACGTCTAATTAGTTAAATAGACACGTCTAATTAGTTTAGAGGAACACATTTAATTGAAACACGTCTAAATAATTCCAATAATTCAAGAATATATGAAATGAAATAGGAATATGAAAACTAAAAGGACCCTATTTGCAATTTACGAGTAATCAACAAAACTGAAATCAGGTCATTTCATATGTTCACACACCGTAAAAGTCAATTTCCAATATATTTTTATTGCATCTTCGCTAAACACGTCCTCAACATTGATTTTTATTTTTATTTTTTTAATATTAAGCAAAAAATTGGGGGTTTTCTCTTCAAACCCTATTCGATTGAAATTGATTTCATGAACGGACTTAATGATTTGCAGTATAAAGGCGAAATCACGATCTATTTTTTACAGGTATTTTTTTCTCCCTTACTTTGCAATTTCTATTGGCTTTCTTTTTTAATTTTCTGGTGTTTGTGTGCAATTTTCTCCAAGTTTTCTCATGAATTCAATCGACCTCTCATCTCATGTGGTGTTAGGTTTTGTTTAATTTATATTTTCTTCAGTCACTAGCTTTGTTATGTTTTTCAGTTATTTGTTCCAATGTGTGATTTCTTTTGTAGTAATTTTGTATTTTTTACATAATACGATCGTCTTTAGTTCTCCCAGATACTTTAAAGCTTTAATTTTAAGTTGTGTTTGGTTATTGTGTTTAATGTTCATGGGACTTTTTTCAGTTTTTTTTTTCAGCGGTGCTAATTTTTTGGCAGTCATTTTTTCACTTTCTCGGCATCACTATCTTTTTTTGGTGTTTGCAGGTAATTTGAGGTTTAAATTGTAAACAGTAATTGTTTTTTTCAACATGTTTTCCTATTTGCATCCTGCTGTTGACTGAGCTGTATCTTGTTGAATTAGGGTTTTTTTAGGTTGTGAGACGTTAATTAGGGTTTTGAACTGTTGGCATTATGGCGTCCAGACGTATTGTGAATGAGCTTATGGATTTGTGGAAGGATCCTCCTACTTCATGTAGCGCAGGTATAATTTGTTGAATTGTATATAATGCATGTATATGTATATATACTGTATTTTTTGTTGTTGCTGTCTCTGTATTTATACTTGCTTTTTTGTACTTTGTTCGTCGATATTTGTAACTTTATTTATTCAAATTGAGTGAACACTGTTGTGTTAATGTATTATCTACGTAGTAATATTAGTCTACAATTTGATTTATTCGTCAACGTTTTGCAATCTCTAACAACTGGTTTATTTTCCAGCAAACCACCGACTGTTTAACTCTTGCTATATTAGGGTTTCAGTAGATATCTTTTACCTTTGATTGCTTGTTGACAAGGCAAATTAGGGCTTAACCCTTTATCGCTGGACGATTTGTTGGGGGTGATTCTGGTAGCGAAAACGCCATCTGGTAGCGGTTTCAGGTTAGTTTTTTTTTCATCTAATGGTTTATTAGGTGTATGCATATGATCGTTGTTGTTGTTGTTGATTTGGTTTTGTTGAGGTTAATAATTATTATTAAGGATTCAAACGAAGTAACTGCAAGTTTATTTGAATGCTCGCAGATCTTCATGTATGCTTTCCATTGAACTGATCTCGTTTTGTTGATTTATTCTAGCCTTCTTGGAGATTTTAGCTTTGACCCACTTGGCTTAGGTACCTAAATTTCAATGGACTATCTTCATTTTGTGTTTGGTTAAAAATATAAACTTCATTTTGTGTTTGCTGCTCCTGAAAATGTTATGACTGGTACGGATTTTGAACATTAGATTGAGATGTTATATTTAGTTTATATTATTAGAAAATTTCAGTTAAATAATACATCGATACAAATATAGTCGAACCATACATTATTGTTATGAACTGAGCAGGGCGTCTTACTGGCAAGGAGTGATGGATACAGCGTTAGAGTTGTTTTTTAGAGTTATGACTGCGGTGGTTTCTAAGTTATGTTTTTTTTTCTTTGGTACAGGTGTAGGTGGTAGATATTGATGATGGTGCTGAACAATGAAACACGCGAGTAACAAAAACTACAAAGGGAGGCAAGAAAATGTTGTTGGCAGAGGGAGGCAAGAGGCAGGAAGGCGGCAGGAGGACGGAGGACTGTTGGCAGAGGGATGACATGTTAGATGGGTGCTCAAAGAACCAGCTATAACTACAAAGTATTTTTTTTTAGTTTAGAGTTTTGTCTATTGTAAATTACATTTATGACTTTTTTTGTAAATACTTTAAAGATATTTATATATTATATATATGATTTATATATATAGTTTGATTTTGTAGTAATTTTAATTTGTTATATATGGTGCATTTTGGTATTTGGTAGGTGTTATTTGAAATATTTGAGATTTTGGTGGGTATTATTTGAAAATATATGAGATTTTAACCAGGGTTAACATTTACCGCGAACACGTCTAATTGATATCGGAAACACGTCTAATTTAACCAATTAGACGTGTTAATTTCATCAATTAGATGTGTTTTTAATCAATTAGACGTGTTTTATGAAGCGACCCGTCCTAATCCATCTGGACGAATACATTACATTTGGTTACATCGCGAGGTACTTGACCTCTATATGATACATTTTACAAACATTGCATTCGTTTTTAAAAGACAAACTTTCATTACATCGAAAGTTGACGGCATGCATACCATTTCATAATATATCCAACTATAATTGACTTAGTAATAATCTTGATGAACTCGACGACTCGAATGCAACGTCTTTTGAAATATGTCATGAATGACTCCAAGTAATATCTCTAATATGAGAAAATGCACAGCGGAAGATTTCTTTCTTACCTGAGAATAAACATGCTTTCAAGTGTCAACCAAAAGGTTGGTGAGTTCATTAGTTTATCATAATCATTCATTTCCATCATTTTAATAGACCACAAGATTTCATATTTTCATAAACATCATTCTCATATCAGGCATTTCGCAAACTGCATAGAGATAAAAAAATCATTCATATGGTGAAGACCTGGTAACTGACCTTAACAAGATGCATATAGAATATCCCCATCATTCCGGGACACCCATCGGACATGATAAACTCGAAGTACTAAAGCATTCCAAATTCCAGAATGGGGCTTGTTGGGCCCGATAGATCTATCTTTAGGATTCGCGTCAATTAGGAGTGCACTAATTCTTAAAATTAGTGATGTTCCCTAATTCTCAGGCTACCAAGCTAAAAGGGGCATATTCGGTTTAATAATCCAGCCATAGAATGTAGTTTTAAGTACTTGTGTCTATTTCGTAAAATAGTTATAAAAACAGCGCATGTATTCTCAGTCCCAAAAATATATATTGCAAAAGCATTTAAAAAGGGAGCAAATGAAACTCACAATACTGTATTTTGTAGTAAAAATACATATGACGTCATTGAACAAGTGTAGGGTTGGTCTCGGATTCACGAACCTATATTATTCATATATTTATTAAAACATATACTTGTAATCGAACAAGTTTAGATATTATTATTAATTGTTATTTCAGGTTCATTGGTAACTATTTTAACTATATTTATTTTATATAACTTAGATAAATAATTAGTATTTATTATGAAAATATTAATGTTGTTATGCGATATGTTTTAAATATATTCTTATATAGCTATTTATTTGTTAAAATAATATCAATAATAATAAATAAAAATTTGTATCTTTTTATGATAACAATAATAATACTAAAAGTAATTAGATTTAGTAATGATACTGCTATTAATAGTTTTGATAATAATACTAATAATAAAAGTAGTGTTAGTAATAATAATAATTTTAAATGAAAAGATAATAATGGTAAGATAAAAATGTTTGTTTTCATAAAAATAATATTTTAACTAATAATGGTACTTTTAATAAAAATATTGATTCTAATAGAAATTTTAATAGTCATATTAATAATAATACTATATATTTTAATAATAATAATAATGATAATAATATTAATTTTACTAATAATCTTATTCCTAATATTGGTAATAATAATAATTACTTAATAACAATCAATAATAAATAATAATAATAAATAAAAATAACAATAAAAATAAAAATAAAAAAAATAATGAAGTAATAATAATAAGAGTGTTAGTAAAAACTACCTCAAAGGAATAGTCCTTAAAAAAAATATGCCCAAGTTCGGTTTTGAACCCGCGACGTCCCGCTAACCCAATAACATCCTTAATCAATCTTCCATTTATAACATCATCTAATCCCCATAACATAATCATATTATGATAATAATAATAATCATCATAATACACCATGACCATTGCTATCCCTTCGTCTCGTTTATTATCATACACTCGTCATCATCATCATTCGAAAACATTATACCCATCATAACATCATTATAATATACTTATCATTTTCGTATCATTATCATAACTTAATCCTAATCACTAATCTAACCATATCATAACATAATCATCTTCATTACTCATATTCATCATTAACTTAATCTTGATCAATATTTTCGACCTCGTCTATCATCATTCAATTCAATTATTATTTTCTACGTTCATCTTTTAGGCCTAATCACAATAGGATACCCAATCCAATAGAAAGCCCAATTATATGATCCAAGATAAACAGAAATTAAAAGCCTACGCCCCAAATAAAAGCATCAGTCTAAGACCCAACATAAAATGAAAAGGGATTTCGGCCTATGTTAATTAAAATCAATCTCGCTATGATATGTCCAGAGAAAACTATCAATCGTTCCTTATACTTGAAAACCGCCACCTCTGTATCAAAACCCAAGTAATGCCTTCATTCCTCAATCGTACTTTAACGTAATTACCCAATAAAATAATCAAAACATCCTTTAGTGACTCATTCAAGTCGGCTATCTTTACTTTAATCATGAAGATGTCGGCCAATGTTCTATCACTTCCCACTTGTATATCCTTTTATTATGCGTTATATTATTGGAGTATATATAAACAAGCTGCCATCCAATAATTTCCAAGTGAAACCCAAATGTTACGGCCCACAAATCAAATGGCTTATGTCACGGTTTAATTTAGAATTCGTGAAAACAGCTGGGTGTTTACTTTTGGTGGGGTTCGGTGTTAACCAGGAGCAACAATCATTCATGATTCATAGTTAGTATCACTTTATTTCTAGTGTTATCTTTAGCTCCGTAAACGTTATACATAACATCTCATAATCATGAAGTCATGCGTACATCATTATTCTTATAATCCTTGAGGCCTCACGTATCCATATTCATCATCATTTTCACTTTAACCGAAAAAATGGAAACAGAAATAGCAATGATACAGCAACAATAATTCGATGATTAGATGGGTTGTTTGTTGGACGAGCTTAAAAAGAATATTAGATAACAGGTGGTGGTTTATGGTGGTGATTGTTGGACTGCAAACAGACGGTAACCAGAAATGATTGGGTGGTATTTTGGGTTGGGTTTTTCTCTCGACCACAGCAACATAACAGAAAAATTATAGCAACAACGATTGAAGTACAACGGTTTTGAGTGGGTGATCATAGGTGATGATAGTGGTGGTTGTTATGTGGTGTATCACGATTGTAAAAAAAAAATGGTACCGTCGCAGGAAACTAAATAAACTGAAAAAAATACGTAGTTGTAACTCATGTGTTTATGACAAGATCATAACGATGGTGGTGAGTGGTGTCGATGGGGGTTGCATAGGGTGGTGACCGTTTTGGGATGGTTGCCGGCAGCCGGGATTACAAGAGAGGAATAAAAAAGTAAAATGGGTGGTAGTGATGATATACTTGTGTATATATCATATGAATGTATGTATATATGTAAGTGATATAATGGGATAAAATATCTAAGAAGAAAACAGAAATCATAGGGTTCTTTTCAAAATAACTGTAACAACACGGGATGATAGTGGTTTCTTTTACTGTATAAATATGTATAAGTTAAATATGTTGTACAAACAAAAACAGTATTTTAATTTGATTCAATTCACCACATTTCTTAATACATATAATATTGTTAAATCAACATACATAAAGGAAGGTACATTCATTTAATGATCTCCCGAGAATTTATTTGCGAGCGTTAGTTAGTACTCCGCTGTTAGTAAGTGGCGGATAACAATATTCAGAAAAATCCCAGATTTTGAGATTAAATATATTTATTTAATTTGGTCATTATGGTATAAAATTCAATCATTAATTATTAAATAAAATTTACATTAATTATTCACTCCCAACCCCAAGTAAAATATAAAAATTTTAAAACTCAACAAATAGTTTCTAAATACATTTTTAATAAGCCTAAAATTTTTATTACTCATTTTCGGATCACCGTTTATTTTAAAATCACCTAAGTTTGCAATTAACTTGCTTAATATCAATCGGAACATCAAACGAGTGTTACAATCATTTAATATTTATTTTTAATATACTTTATTTATATATAGGGATATATTTTAAATAATAATTATTATAATATCCCATTTTTATTTTATTTAATTTTTAATAACAACAACATATAATATTTCAATTTATATTTCGAATTTATAATAAATATAAACATACACACATATCTATTTTCAATTAATTGTTCGTGAATCGTCGAGCACGGTCAAAGGGTAATTGATTACATGAATATAAATTCCAAAATTTTGAGACTCAATATTACAGACTTTTCTTATCGTGTCGAAATCATATAAAGATCAAGTTTAAATTTGGTCAGAAATTTCTGGGTCGTCACATTTTTAATCAATTAGACGTGTTAATTTAATCAGTTAGACGTGTTCCCGAAACACGTCTAATTGACAAAAAAGAAGCAACACGTCTAATTGAGTTTTTAAACCGGTTCCTTGAACCGCTCTAATTGACCTCGACCAATTAGTGCTGTCACATGTAGACGTGTTGGAAAACACGTCTAAAAAGCTTTTTTAACACGTCTTAATGGCATTTTTTGTAGTAGTGTTTGTTTCAACCGCTAGATTAAAACTTCCCAGTTTAATAGTTCTATGGAGTACATGTTGTCTAAGGAAGGTACAGGGTTATAAACGTTGTGACCAAATTCTCTAGCGTTAGGGCTTCTCTCAGCACCGGTGTTGACAGCATATATAAACATTATGGTTGATGAGTGAGGACGTGATGAATTTCATGGAAAACGAAAGTGAACAAGGTGTAATGGCAACTCAAACAAAATCTGATATTTAATCGAAAAGGGTTGGTACAAACTCCCAGGCGTGTATGTCTCGCGGGAAACAGATGAAGTGGGGTTCGCATCGATGTGTTCAAAGTTGGTTCGTAATGTTTGTGGGTATAATGAAAATGATTGCCGCTTAAGAAAAGTACGTTGGAACAGAATGAGAAAGGATACGGTAACAAGTAGTATTATTAGTAGTAATGGGTGATGGCGTTAGCGATAAGTAGCGATGGGTTGTGATAAGCAGTGATGATAGTAGTGACGTATAAGTTGTTAGATAGCATGCTCGCATCATAAGTATATACACATGTATACTAATGCACCCAATAAGGCATAATAGTTATCAGTCGGTAGGCTCGTGTTGGGAAACAAAATTATGAACGTCGGGTGACTGAATGATAGGTAAGTTGGAAATCTAGTAGACAACATCTACTACGTATTGTGCGGGCTGTTACCAGGAATTCATCATCTAAAGACGTATCAAAAATGAGTTGTGATGCATAGTAGCGAGTAGTAAAGTGTGTAGGTGTTAGTAGTGACGAGTAGTACTTAGTAGTGGTAAGTAGTAATGTGTAGTATTGAGTAGTAGCAAGTGGCAAGGGGTAGCAGTAAGTAGTATTTAGTAATGACAAGCAGTGAGAAGTAGTGATCAGTCGTGATTAGCAGTGAGAGGCGGCGTTGAGTAGTAGTTAGCAGCGATAAACAGTACTGAGTAGTGGTATGAGATGACGAGTGTGTTCAAGTAGTGTCTTTGTAGTGACAAATAGTGATCGGTGGTGACAGACAGTGTCGAGCAGTGACGAGTTGTGTCATGATTACAAGTTACTTATAAGTTATATTAACAATTAATTTGCACAGTGTAAGTTTCTTCTCACATTATGTGACAACCCGGAAATTTTCGAACAAATTTAAACTTAATCTTTATATGTTTCCGACACGATAATCAAAGTCTATAATGTTGAAATCTCAAAAACTTGGAACTGTGTTCATGTAATCAATTACCCTTTGACTATGCTCGACGATTCACGAACATTTATGTGTATAGATATGTATATATAAGATATAGTTATATTAATTAAAAATGTTAACAAAGTATTAGATGTATAATACTTTACATGAAAGTGTTTGTTTCAATATATATTTAACTAATTATCGCCGGAATTAAAAGATAATATCAAATGCTTGAATTATCTGATACATTGTGATTATGATTACGGGTCTCTGTTATGAGGTCCACTATGATTTAAGAAATCTGTTCTTTTTAACAGTATTCAGAAAATAGTAAAGTGATTTACATGAAAGAACAAAAGTGTCAATTAAAGAGAACTAGACAAAAGTTAGTGGAGATTCCTGCTTAACTTTCAATGCATGTTTTACAATGATTGTCTCATATCTCTTGATAAGTTAACTACTTAATTTTCATAATATTGACAACGTTTTACGATATAGATAAAACCTTTTTAAAGAACGATTTGGAATATAACTGATTCTGGAAAACCAAATTTATAATTACTCGATTTAGTTTCAAGCGTATGAAAACGTTTTTCTATCTAAAAGAACTTTGTTACAAAAACGTTTGAATATATAAAAGGAAACAATATTAATTTTCTCGTAATATATATATATAAGGATTTAAAAATATAAATGTCGAGAAGTAGGAACATATTATAAAACTTTAAGATCATTAAAGTTATTACCATTATCTTTTATTGTTAGAATTTTAGAAATTATATAAAACGATTTGAGTATCACGTCTTCTTTAAAATAAATATAATTTTATAACCACTTTTGACAAATTATTACTGAGTCATTATGATAAGGATAAAGGTTTTAACGTTATCTTAAAATTTAGAATCTTTCTAGAAACCTTTTGACAAATTATAAATGATAACGGTCCGTGATTTAATTAAATATAAATATATAAATAACTTACAATGTGTAATTAAAAACGTGTTTATTTATATTTCAAATTATTTAATAAACGATATTAGTATTCAGTTATTGAATCGATTGATATTTAGATAAGTTAACCTATGAGAATTTGATGCATGAACGAATTATATCAATTATAAGTTTTAAAGTATAAACATTATATGATATAATAATTGCTATTATTTAAACAAATTTAAAATGAACTTTGAAATATAATTAGTTTTGAAAAACTAAATATTATATTATTAAATAAATGTTTTAATTATATATATATATATAATTTATATTTATAAATAAAAAAATATATATTTTGTAAAGTGATAAAATATAATATTAACTTAGATCTAAAACGTTTTGAATTAAATAATACTATTATATATATATATATATATATATGTATATATATATATATATATATATATATATATATATATATATGTATATATAACAAGACGATGATTTAATGAAGCAAATGACCAAAACACTCGAATGAACAGATTACACTTTGAGTGATATAGTTTATTGATGATTTAAGTCTAAATGTTGTTAAGGGTACACGTCGCGAAACGTAAAGTACAAGATTTTATAGCGTACGAAAATGCGTTCGAGAAACCAGAACCGGGACATAAGTTGAGTGACAACGTACGAGTCATCAGAACAAAAATTACAAGTTAACTATACATGTAAATATAATATAATATATAATTAATTATATAAATTAAATATATTATATATATAATAATATAAAAACTTTCGGCAGCCCACGTTTTTAATCATGGATGAACTGGGACAGGGACCTCTGCTATCGTGGAGGTGTGTGCCTGAAAAGTGCCGCGATCATGGAGCATCGAATTTCAGGACTGGGCTATAAAGCTCGATCATTGTTGCCGAATTCACATATAAATCTATCTCTCTCTCGATATTTATAATTATATTATTTATTATTATTATTATTATTATTATTATTATTATTAATCATATTATTATTAGTAGTAGTATTATTACTAGTAATATACATAAAATACTACGACGAGATCATGAGCGGGTTATTTCAAAACGGGTTTTTCGAGCGGGATAGAGATAAAGAAATTATGGGTTATAGCTATGGAGGTGATGGGTATTGTTCGGGGTTTTGTTCGTGAGGTCAAACTAGTATTTATCATCTCCGTTGCGTCTACGTACTTTCCTGCAATATTGAATCGCAATATTGATACGTGAGCATTCATATCTTAACTTTTATATATAAATAGTGTATCCCTGACTAGTGCTCGAGTATATATGATTATGCATGCTTGTATATTTAAATTTCGTCATTAAATAGTTTATGATAGATCATGAATTTAATACATATGTTACTGAGATATGGTATATGATATGCATGTCGTTGGAAAGCTGGCGAAAAATCAATAACTTTTCATTTAGAAATCGTGTGATTTCGATGAATGGATTAAAAGATATAGTCAAATGAATTATCATTAATTTTAGTATTATTGTTAAAATGATTATTATTATTACTATCGTCGTTATTATTATTATTATTATTATTATTATTATTATTATTATTATTATCTAATACTTATTATTATTATTATCATTATCGTTAGTAATATAAGTATTATCATTAAAAATTGTTATTATTATTACTACTATCATTATTATCATTAAAGTTATTATTAATATTATCATTATTATTATTCTTATTAGTATTATCATTAATAATATTATAATATTTATTATTATTAGTATCATCATCATTAAAACTAATATTAGTATTATCTAATTATTATGATTACTATTATTATCATTATTATGAATACTATATAAAAGAGGACTAAAAACTATTAAACAAACCGATTAGGAAATAATGAGTATAAGTATCATGATGAAATTAAAATATTGTAAGATATTGATTTAGATAAAAATATTGTTTTTATTATTTTTATCATTATTATTATTATTAAAAAGTATCGTTATTATTAAAACTATCATGATTAGAATTATCACTTTATTATAATTAATATCATTATCATTATTAGTAAATATAATAATAATAATTATTATTATTATTATTATTATTAGAATAATAATAATTATTATTATTATTACAAAATAATACAACTTTTACTCATTATTATTATCAATATTATTTTATCAAATAAATATGTGATACAAAGATATTTTTACCACACGTAATATAATTACATTAATAATACATACCACTATATTTTTACGATATTAAGTGAACTTTATAAATTCTATTACTTGAGATATATAAAAGTATATTTTTATCATATATAAATTTTAATATAAATTTTATTTATTAATAAATGACTTGTATTATTTACTCTAATAAAATCTGATAAATATTTTTAAATATATATAACAACCATATTTAAGTTATATAATAAACATGTACAGATTTTGGAAGTCATTTTGGGACAAGTTGACTTTTGCTGACTTTTGCATGATAATCTCGAGCATTAGGATTGTGATACACTACGACTTGATCTAAATTGTTAGACAAATATTGACCAACATATAAATATATATATACTTAATATAGGTTCGTGAATCCGAGGCCAACCCTACACTTGTTCAATGACGTCATATGTATTTTTACTACGAAATACAGTATAGTGAGTTTTCATTTGCTCCCTTTTTAAATGCTTTTGCAATATATATTTTTGAGACTGAGAATACATGCGCTGCTTTATAAATGTTTGACGAAATAGACATAAGTACTTAAAAATACATTCTATGGCTGGATTATTAAACCGAATATGCCCCTTTTTAGTCTGGTAATCTAAGAATTTAGGAACAGACCCCCAAATTGGCGCGAATCCTAAAGATAGATCTATACAGATGAGTGTACCTGTATATTTGGGGATATTCTATATGCATCTTGTTAAGGTTGGTTACTAGGTGTTCAACATATGAATGGATTTTTATACAGATAAGTGTTCCTGTATGATGATTTTTGCAGATGAGTGTTCCTGCAGTTAACTATGAAAATTAAATCTTGTGGTCTATTAAAATAATTGAAATGATTGATTACGATAAACTAATGTACTCACCAACCTTTTGGTTGACACTTGAAAGCATGTTTATTCTCAGGATTGAAAGAAATCTTCCGCTGTGTATTTGCTCATTTAAAAGATATTACTTGGAGTCAGTCATGACATATTTCAAAAGATGTTGCATTCGAGTCATTGAATTCATCAAGATTATTATTAAGTAGATGACAGATTAAGTCAGCTATAGTTTGGATATATTATGAAATGGTATGATGCCTGTCAACTTTCGATGAAATGAAGATTTGTCTTTTATAAACGAATGCAATGTTTGTAAAATGTATCATCTAGAGGTCAAATACCTCGCAATGTAATCATATGTTATTGTATTCGTCCTTATGGATTAGGACGAGTCGTCTCACATTAGAGGTTACACGGCTTGTTTTCTAAACGTTGTTTATCCAAGTAACCTACTTGACTCAGCCCCAATTCCTTATTTTGCGATGTCGGAACTTCTATATGAGTTACCGTAATGTAATCCCGGTCATTACATTATGCTATCTCACATTTCCATTCTACATCACTCCATAAGTTCAAGATAGCATAGTCAACTTAATTTAGTTAAACCTCGCGTCGCGTGTGTGTATGTTATTCGTAGTATAGCGTTTAGTTCAAGTCCAGATCATATGGGTATAAGATGTATATGTACAAGATGTAATGTGTAGCCCTACATGTCGTATTGTGAAGCAAATAGTGCAGGTACGATGTATAAAAGTCATCCAAGACACACGGCTATAGACTAGACTTCACTAATGTGCCCTACGATTAGACACACTAATGTATCCTAGTTCTCTATAGCCAAAGCTCTGATACCATCTATAACACCCCGTCATAAATCCTTTAACGGAATGTTAACTCTGGTCCCAATGCTTGGCTTGACTTCTAAGTAACAGCAATATTTTACAGCGGAAGCAATTAATACCTGAGAATAAAACACGCAAAACGGGATCAACAATAATGTTGAGTGAATCTACAGGTTTTAGGTAAACAATACAGTATGTTTAAGATATAATATTCCGAAAATGTTTGTTAGTGGGAGACCACCAAAGTTTTATGTCAAAAGTTTGCATACAGCAATGTCAAGTGTTAACTGTTCGTAAACAGCAATGTCAAGTTCCAATTGTGTGACGTAAAAATAGTTTCGTTTCATATACTTGTAGACATAACCATGTCTAGTTTTCAAATGTTTGTAAACCACTGTTTCAAGTAACGTATGATAGCATTTGAAAAACGGTTATTAGAGAAATAGTTTAAGTTCCTTGACCAAGATTTTACAAGTACAACTCCAAGTTGCGAAACGTTTACATAATCTATGAGCACCAGAATACTAGCAATGACCAGAGCATAGAAACCACTACACTCTCCTTACCTCATAAAATGTTATACACTTGTTCAAGTGTATCTAATGTTCAAAGTAAATGCACCACAGTTATAAAGTAGGGTGAGGTTGTCAACCTAACGGATCCATCCATCTAAATTGTGCTTACACCGATGGTATTAAAAGTATTCAAGCTAGAGGATTTGTGAACAAACTCAATATGTATATATAGTACTTGTGTCAATATAAAAAGCATTTGAAGATGTAAGTACAACAGCGTGTATTCTCATCCCTAAAAACATGTAAAAAGCGGGACTGTAGACTCACCTTAGAACAGTTCGGATGAAAGACAATAACTTGCACGGATTATAGCCGAGTAATGCAACCTAAGTATACATATTTAGGTTGGTCAACATATATGTTTTAAACAATGTGGTTTCATAGTATAAGTTGTCTTATTGCTCGACTCGACGCGTTTCAAAATAAAAGTCAACATATAGTCAACTAGATCATGCAAGTCAAACAAAGTCAACCGAGGTCAAACCAAAAGTCAAACTTGGTCAAAGTAGTCAACTAAGGTCAACATCAGTAGATTCATGTCAAATGTTGGTCATTGTTAAACCTAAGTCAAACATCACATTTTAGATCATAACTGGTCAATTTCACAATTTCAGTTTATCGTCATGCATAAAGTTCATGTACACGTAGCAAACTTAGCAAATTATCTCATAGTAAAAAATTCATGCAAATATGGAAAACTCCAGATCACAATTATACACAAAATCAATTCCAAAAAGTCCAGACAGGGTCTCATACGATGATTAAAAGTCATGAATCAGAAGGGGTACATTTATGGTTTGCCAAGTCAGTTTCTGACCGCGTACTGATTTCGTTTTGGCTATAACCGGAGCTAGGGACATTAAATTGATACAAGGTCAGTGACCATGGTTCAAGTACAAGTCACACTAACACATATCAAAATATGAGAAATTTTTGTTTAGTCAATTTGTACAGTTTATTCGTGCAAGTTGGATATCCCGTTTTTAGCTCAATTCAGAATTTACACAATCTATAGCCCTATTGTGCCCAATGGATAAGGTTTCAGAGATTGCCATTAACTAACCATATGTCACCTATCATGTAAAAATTCATATTCTAGAAGAATACATGCTAATTCAATAAACACAAACCACAGAGTATAAAACAGAGAGCAAGTTGCTGATTCGATCCTAGTTTTGCTAGTCACATTCGCACGTGATTATCCAAAGATATATATATATATAATTAGACAATAATATCTACATGAAAAGTGAAGTAATTTTTGTGTAAATTTCAAATAGGAAAAGATTTAAACCCAGAAGTTAACACATTTTATCATACAAGGCTGTTTTCATGCAAGTGCTGTCAAAATCCACATTTTCATTCGTTTTAGCATATCTCAAGTTATACATAAGAAAACGACATGATATCCTAGTGAAAATTGAGTATTTTTAAATTATTTATCTAATGGTATTAATATCACAAGCCAATTCGTGGTCTATCAAACCCAAATTTCTGATTAAACAACAAAAACACAACGTTAATTTCAAATGGCCATAACTTGATCATCCGGAAACGAAATCAAGCGAATCCAAAGCCTAAAATCAATAGTTTTTCATGAGGATTCTAATTATCACATAATATCATGCAATTGAAAAATTAAAATTACTGTACACACCAATAAAGATTTCGGTTTTCGCATTAAAGAATCAAAACGAGCAATTTATCGCATCTAGCATTCATCAAACATCAAGACTTGAGCAATAGACAACCTAAATCATGAAACCTTAATAAAAATCTGATTTTAAGAATTAGGGTTAGCTATTTATACCTTTGATCGCGAAAAGAACAATACACACGCGTAGAGGATGACACGAATTGCAACTTTGATGTTGAGTGTTTAATCTAATTGTCAAAAATTGATGGTGTTATTATGGTGGTGATGATCGACGTGAAGGGGAGCAGGGAGGAATATGATGCTGCATTTTTTTATTTATTATCTAATTAGGTTTAGGAATTGTTGTAATATTATATTCACTAGTTAAATACAATTTAGACCCTAAACTCCCAAAATTTACACATAAATCCCCAAGTTAGTAAAAAATAAAAATAAAATGGGGAATAGGGTGGATCACGATCGAATGGCCCAAGTGGGGTACTCCCGGACTCTCGTTTTGCAAAAGCATTTTGTCGTGGTCCGTTTCAAGTGCCGTTTAACCGTACCGAATGCCCGGAACGCTAAACCGATCATTAAAACGCAACCAAACGTTTAATTTATTAAAAACCCAATAAATTAAATATTTTTAATAAGTTAATAATTAATAAATTAATTACTAAAATAAGCCCGAGCGTTTCTTCGCTCAAAAAGCAGTTATTCAAACCGTAGCGTTTTTATCGTATTTATTTATCAGAAATATATTTTCAAATTAATATTAACTCATATTAATTATTGTAACCCTCCAAGGATCAAGTACGTATTTACTACATATAAATACACAAAAGTCAAGTAATTGCCGTTAAATAAATTAACAGAAGGTTAACGGAAGTGACGAAAAAAGCAGGGTTGTTACATACACTTAGAGGTGTATTCTAATTTATAACATTGCACAAGGGTTCGTCTCTGTCACAAAACTTTAGTTGAAACAATGTAATCTACTAACTCAAGTTAAAACTCCGCAAAAAGAACTCCAATAAGCAGAGTCGTTCCGTCAATTCCAATTTTTCATGAGTCATATTCAAAGAATAAAAGATAGACCATTTGTCAACATTATAATATATCAATACCATCAATCCTATTCACAATAAATGATTAATAGTCCACGTATTTACCAATAAATTCAATAAAGTTCAAGATATTAATTAGTCATATAATTTCAAAGTAGAACGAAATCTTCTCCGCACTCTCATAAAAGTACTCCCTCCGTCCCAAAATAATTGTCCTGTTAGACTTTTCAAAATCAATTTATTAAGTTTTGACTTTAAATATTTGTCGATTTTTACTATAGAATATTGGATGAAATTTATATGATTAGATTGATTTTCAAATGTGTTTTCATTTGGTATAACTTTCATTTGATATTATATAACATAAAGAAAAATATTTAAAGTCAAAGTTGAAGAAAAAAAATCGAAAAAGTAAAAACAGGACAATTATTTTAGGACGGATGGTAATAAATAAGTAATCATCACTTGACCTGCACATGAGTACATTAAAGGGTTATAACCTATAAGCATGTGACCTCACATGAATTAAATTTAACGGGACTGTTAACTTTCGTTAGGACTAAGAACGTAATTTGAAATAGGGCCGGTTAAGGTTATCAAATAGCTTTATACTTTTATTTTTGTTTCAATGTGGGATATGTACTCAAAAAAATACTAGTGTACGTCACATACTTTCAAAAAGTGTTCTAATGTTGAGTATTGGTGACCGATTACCTGCGTGTGCAGTCCCTGGGGCTAACGGGCATTAACAAGAAGCATTCATACATCGAATTGATTAGAGTTTCAGGTTCCTGATTACTCCTTCAAGCTTCGTGTTGCATCATATCGTGTTAAAATTCATCTTTGAACAACAGATCGAAAATTCAAAGTCTATGAGATTTTGATCAACAATTAAATTGGATCTTTTTTCGAATTTTCAGGTCTTGATTTTAGTTCACGAGTGTTAGGTGATGGAATTAGAACAAGTTGAATGAAGAAATCTTATCCTAAAAACGCCTAAATCTCAACTTTTTTAACGTCTGTTAGCTTCAGGGACTGCACATGCAGGTAATCGGTCACCAATAGCCTACATTAGAACATTTTTTAAAAGTGTGTAACCTACCCTGGTATTTTTTTGAGTAGATAGCCTACATTAGAACAAAAATAAAAGTATAAAACTATTTAGTAGCCTTAACTGTAAGACCATGGATTTTTTTTTAAAACACAGTGGAAAGCAAACCAACATTTTATATTATAAAACGTATTAATATTATACATCCCACGTTTATTTCGGTATTACTTAAAACATACAACAAGTATTTTTTTGTTATTACAAAACATCAGAGTTAAAGCGTGTCAAACATAACTAGACCAAAATACGACTTCTCCTGTCCCGAGCATAAAAGCACCAAACCTACAAGGGAGAAGATGTGAGGGATTAGCACGAAGCTAAGTGAATGAAACAATCTTAACAGATATCAGCATATAGCATCAAGCTATAATACAATTGCATAAATATAGCAATTCACATAAACTCAAGGAGATCGGCGGCCTGGCCTGACCATTAACTACTAGCTGATCGGGCTAGAGTTTACCGATAGTTCTTTGTTTACTGAATACTTAGTATAGAAATGCAGACATAACGACCACGTCCTTTAAATTATACTACCCAGACAGTAACATTAAACCCAACCTAACAAATCAAGGTTGACTCCTTCAGCCTAATAAATCAAGGCCGATAATCACAATGTGCACATAATCATATATATACAAAATAGTTTATTCAACAATAATATAATCAGGTCAGGCCGAACATGGAAATAGTAGCATAACCCGCTACTCTATACAAATATCCGAAAGGATAATTCCACTCACCTGATATCACAAGGCAAGAACTCAGAGATCTTATATTACTGAGTCTTCTCCTTTCCTTTGTCACCTGGAAATAGGATACTTCCAAGTCAGACAAAATCCCAATAATAATGACATCATAGAGTACTAATGAAACCAACCAAATCTCAGACATGTGAGAATTCATACATGTGTAAGGACCTATGTGCGTGTGACTTTTGTGACGACCCGAATTTTTTTTACCAAATTTAAACTTAATCTTTATATGTTTCCTACACGATAAGCAAAGTCTATAATGTCGAGTTTCAAATTTTTTTTTTTACTGTTTCATATATTCAATTGACCTTCGACTGCTCTCGACGATTCACGAACAATTAATTGTAAATAGATTTGTGTGTATGTATATATAAATAATAATTCGAAATATAACTTGAAGTATTTTATGTTGTTGTATTAAAAATTAATAAAAATAAAAATAGGATATTATAATAATTATTATTTAAAATATATCTCTATATATAAATAAAGTATATTAAAAATAAATATTAAATGATTGTAATATTCATTGATGTTCCGATCGATATTAAGCAAGTTAAATACAAACATATATAATTTTAAAATAAACGGTGATCCGAAAATGAGTTCTATAAATTTTTGGCTTACTAAAAATGTATTTAGGATTTAGTTATTTAATTTTTACACTTTTTATATTTTACCCAGAAATGAGAGGGACAGTTGATGTAATTTTTATTTAACAAATTAGTGATCGAATTTTATACCATAATGACCAAAATAAATAAATATAGTTAATTTAAAAATATGGAATTTTTCTGAACACTTTTATCCGCCACTAATTTACAACGGACCACGATATACTATACATATTAAAAGTGTCGGTAGTTTAAAAAAAAAAATTTAGGCTGGCAATTTGTACGAACACGTTTTAATAGAATATTAATTATGATTATTATTATATTAATTATTTGATTATATCCGTGAATCAAGTAAACTAATTGATTGAAAAGTTTGAGTGTGCTTATCACTGTTTTTTACTCTATTAGATTATGATTCATATTCACAATCAATAACTTTATATAGATATATATACATAGGATGCAAAAAACATAAATATATATATATATATATATATATATATATATATATATATATATATATATATATATACACACTAACTCATCACCTTGAATCCCCAACTCCCTCAAGCCACCATCGAATTACCTCTGCTGTTTACCACCTCCACCGCCCGTCACCTTATAATCACCACCTTTGTTTACAATCACCACTTTGAGCACCCACACACCATCACCATCTTTCTCATATCATCTTCATTGATCATCAACAATTACCACCATAAACCCACTTCTAACTTTTCCATCTTTTATTCGACAACCATAGATTACCTTCATCATCTATCACCGAACCACTTTTGTTAACGAGCTACTGCATCTTCTCTGTTCCCTGTTCAACTTCAAAACCACTTTTGTTCGATCATCAAACAACCACCATTCGACTACCATGAAACTACCATCGGTTAACCTCACAAAACCCACAACCTCTTTCAACAACCACCATCTTTAACGAGTGACCCAAAACATTATTTTTATGTTCGACACAACCGCAAGCTACCATCTCTTTGCTCCGGTCTATAACCACCATAACAACCACTATTTCAACCACCTTCTCGCTGCAAATGTTTTCTATCTCAGCCCGTCAGCAAGAATCCTCCAAACCTCCATTTATATATTTTTTTTTTCCTAACGATGTGCTGCAACCTTTACTTTTTTCTGTTCTGTAACACTATAGATGCTACTGCAGCGTGTTTCCACAGCCACCACTAAACCATCACCATAGAGCACCAAATGTTTCTGTTTTTTTCATTGATCATCACAGCCAACTACGGTTCACGGGTATCAATCAAGTCGTTAAACAATCAAACACCATTTTTTTTGTATACCACAGCCGCTGCTGCATACATACATGTATATATATTTCTTTTCGAACTATAATAGTGAAGATGATGTACAGTAAGGTGGCAACGAAAGTGGATGTATAAAGTTAATGCCCGTTCAATGGAATCCAGCTGATTGGTTACTATTTGATCGAAGTTAGTTCAGGTGCTTTATATTATATACTTTTGGGCTTTAAACAAAGAAGATTGATATTTCGCGAGGGGTATATAAAATACTTATTAATTTTAGCAGGAAATACTATTAAATACGATACATTTTTACACAAGATATTTATTTATTTAGAGAACGGATATACTTAAACCTTGCTACAACATTTATAGGCAGTGTACCTAATCGTACAGTAGTGTAGTTTTTAGTAAGTCCGGTTCGTTCCACAGGGAATCTTTTTTAAACAAAGCTCAACGCTATATTAATTTACTTTTATAAAAATACAAACATATATATATATAAGTAATATTATTATTATAAAGGGGGGTTTTTACCGTTTAATGACCGCTTTGTCGATTTTAAAACTTTAGTCGCAGTTAAAACCTAATGTAAAATATTAAATAAATAAAAGACTTAATTTAAAGCGTAAAATAAATAACGATAATGAAATTGCAATAAAAGTGCGATAAAATAAAATTGCGATAATTAAAAAGTACGATAATTAAAAGTGCGATTAAATAACAATAAATAAAAGTGCGATAATTAGAAGTGCAATTAAATATAAAATAAAGGAAATTAAATATGAAATAAAAGAATTATGCTTATTTAAACTTCCGTAATCATGATGTTTGACGTGTTGATTTTAGTTTTATGCCCATGGGTTAATTGTCCTTTGTCCTGGATTATTTAATATGTCCGTCTGATTTTTGTCCATAACAGTCCATCAGTCATAAATATAAAGTGCGAGTGTCCTCGTCAAATTATCCTTATACCCGAAGTTAAATATTCCAACTATTTGGGGATTTAAACTGTAACAAGATTTTAATACTTTGTTTAATAATTACACCAGGATGTCGACTGAGTGTAACCCAAGGTTTTAATATTTTGTTATCAATTATACCAAGTGTCCTTTGTACATAATTTCACCCCTGTTTTAATTATTCTAGTGGCTATTAATCCATTCCCGTATCCGGTTAAATGAACGATTATGCGTACATATAAATATCCCGCCCATCGTGTCCGATCGAGTGTATATGGTAATTTATAGGGACGCCCAATTGTAAATCTTTATATTAACATTAACAAACTATCATTTAGTTAAACAAATATAAAGCCCATTAATAGCCCATAGTCTAATTTCCACAAGTGTCGTTCTTTTGTCCAAACCCCAATTATGGTACAAAGCCTAATTACCCAATTTTAGTAATTAGCCCAACATCATGATTACTTCGTTTTAAATAAGCATAATAATAACTTAGCTACGAGACATTAATGTAAAAAGGTTGAACATAACTTACAATGATTAAAAATAGCGTAGCGTTACACGGACAGAATTTCGACTTACACCCTTACAACATTCGCTAACATACCCTTATTATTAGAATTATAATTAAAATTAAAATTAAAATATAAATTATAAATATAAATATATCGTATGAATGAGGAGAAAAAAGATGATGAAAATGATCAGATTTCGGTTTGCTTTATAGGGAGTTTCAAAACTGGGGGCTCCGCGACTCGCGGCCATTTTGGCCTTCAAACTCCGCGAGTCGCGGAGTTTGAAATTACAGCTCACAACTTTGGAGTCTTTCTCTGCCGACGGTTTTTATTTATAAATATAATATATATATAATTAATATAATTAATTATATATTATATTATATTTATATACATAGTTAACTTGTAATTTTTAGTCCGTTGCGTCGAGCGTTAAGAGTTGACTCTGGTCCCGGTTCCGGATTTTCGAACGTCCTTGCGTACAATTTAATATCTTGTACATTGCGTTTTGAATCTTGTACTCTTGTAATTTCGAGACGTTTCTTATCAATAATTGGAACCTTTTTGATTGTCTTTTGTACTTTTGAGCTTTTTGGTCGTTTGCGTCTTCAATTCGTCGAATCTGTCTTTTGTCTTCACCTTTTATTATTTAAACGAATATCACTTGTAAATAGAACAATTGCAACTAAAAGCTTGTCTTTCTTGAGGAATAATGCTATGAAATATATGTTCATTTTTAGCATTATCAAATATTCCCACACTTGAGCGTTGCTTGTCCTCAAGCAATATCGTCTTGAAATATTAGAATCACTTCTTTATTCTTCACACTTTGTACATCAGTGATTTTCTATACGACGGTATAAACAATGGTAGTAACGATATGGTTTACAGTCCCACATGACTATAAAAATTTAGATCCATTAAGGAAATTGGATCTTTATGAAAACATTTGATCTTTTGAAAATTAAATCTAGTTTTTACCCTATATAAGTTTTCCGGAATAACCCTTTACCGGTGTTTGCAAAATATTTTTGTGGGTTTGGTGGGTTTCAGATTTAAAAATTTTAGCTCAAAACTTGCGGTTTTGTGTCACCCACTTGCTAACCTTGTATTTGGAAAGCAACACGTCCAGTTTACTTGTCCCGTATATTACCTTTCGGTAAACTACCGTCCGGTTGAAAGGAAAGCGTTGAACAAGCAACTGTTAAGGCAATGTCTCCTGACATGCTTTTAATTATGGTCTATAACGTGTTGGACGCAATTACTATCCTTGGTAGGAGCAATAGTAAAGCTCACCCTTATAATTTTTCGGTATGGCACAAGGTCCTGTTTTTGACCACTATGCAACCACCGTTCTTACGGTTGACACCCGATTTGGTTCAGGTGACCTAATGAATTCCAGGTGAATTCCTAGGATTTTACGTTCAATGGTAATGAACGCATTGAAAATAGGGTTTTCAGAAAACAAATCGGTTTGTAATTTTGATCAAAATATTTTCTCGTTCAAGCTCGAGTTTAGATATCATTGAATTCCATGAGTTTGTAATTCTCAATCTTTAAGGTCAATCTCAAGGATTGAGTGATATCAGTCTTAAAAGCTGATTTTTAATTTTTAAGGAGATTATCCTTTCTGGGGATCTGATTCATTAGTCTTATCCAGCTAATTTGCATGGTGCCCCCCATTGTACAAGATAAATCCTTCTCATGGTTAGGATAAATTTGACCACTTGGCGACCCTGTTTAATGCTGAGGTCCGTGAATTTCCTGCTGATTTTAGTGATGACTTTTCTAGATTTTTCGTTAACCTACAGCTGGTCTGGACGACTACTTCATGACCTAAATCAAGAAGCGCGTGTCTTTTTCGGAAGACTTTACTTCCTTTTAATGATGGAATTGATTCATCGTGTAGATCCATCTCTTCTTTTCAAAGTTTCCAAATATATTGGCGTTTGTTTGCTGAATGATAAATGGTGCACATCATTTGTTCATTCCGTCTTGTTGTTATTTCACATATATTTTGCATCTTGTCGTCAAAATTAGTTGCTTTTGCTGAACTTAATGCCAGTCTTTGAAAATGCGTTGTTTTACCCTGTTGTGTACATAAGATAAACTGCAACCATATATACATATTTTTGAAGTTTGGTATATTACCCCACATTCAAAAATTATTAAAATCTAAGAATAAAAGTTAGACAATTATAAAAACTATTACAATATTAACAAAAGTATTAAACGTATCAATCATTACAAATTACAAAAAAAAAATAATTATACTAGGGATGATACTGGTACCAATAGGGGTTCCAGGCATAACCATAGGTGCTATAGAATGCTTCGGCAGGGTTATACGTAGGATATGGTGGCTGCATCTCTATAGACCAGGGAGGGAAGATGGGTTTCGGTGTAGGAATATAGTTTCTACCTATATGTTGGCAATGAGCTATGATTTGGTTCTGATGAACTTGCCAATCTTCAAATGCTCTCTGTCTAGCATTTTCGTATTCCTGAGAAGCTATAAACCTTTGCATTTCTTGCATCTCATTCCCCCCTCCTACATTACCTTGCTGTTGGTTTCTCTCCACCTGTGGATGTCTACCATGGTATCGTACTGCGGCGTTATTTCGCCTCTTCAAAACTTTCGCACCATGGTATACATTTAAACCTATAGTATCGCGGGGTTCTGGTTCTTCTACTAATAATCCCCCCGACTTATATCCACACCGAGATATTCACCAATCAAAGTAATAAAAATACCACCTCCTATTATGCTATGCGGTCGCATCCCTCGAACCATAGCTGATAAATAATAACCCACACAATATGGTATACTTACAGCGCTTTGTGGGTCTCGAATACACATATGGTAAAACAAATCATGTTCATTTACTTTTTCCTTGTTTTTACCCCTTTGTGTAATCGAATTAGCTAAAAACCTATGAATCACTCTTAATTCGGCTCTATCTATATCCAAATAAGAGTAATTTCCCCCTTTGAAACGGTGATGGCTTGTCATTTGACTCCACACACCGTGTGTATCAAAATTTTCATCTATCTTTCTACCGTTTAGTATCAATCCTCTACAATCGGCAGACACTAACTCCTCAGGCGTATATATACGTAAAGCCTGAGCCATGTCCAGTAAAGACATGTGGCGCATCGAACCGCCTAACAAAAATCTAATAAAAGAACGATCGGTTAAACTAGCTACCCGATCATTCAACTCTATACTACATAACAATTCTTCACACCATACTTTATATACAGGTCTACGCATGGTGAATAAACGTACCCAGTCATTAAAAGTAGAATTACCATACCTCTGTACAAGTAATTCCCTAATTGGCCCGGCCAATTCTACAGCTTCTAAGGGTCCCCATTCTATGACCCTCGGTACCTCAACAACCTTAGAATGAAGAGTATGCAAACCCCTTTGGTATTTTGGATAATCTATCCAAAGTCTGTCAAGTCTCAGGTTCGGGTGCAACTCTTCCAAGTGCATATCGAAAAAGGTCATGACTGGATGAGGTATATCCTGCTTGTAGTAGTTATCCACCTCCTGTTGTTCCGCATTCTCAGCAGGAGCATTGCGGGCTTGGGATGAAGATTCACCCCTTTCAGTCGTTTTTCTTGAGTAATTCCTAGATAGCATCCTTCTCAACATGATTTTAGTAAAAGATTTGGTGATTAACGGTTAAAAATTGTGATTTTGGGGTGTATTTTTTGGGTTTTTCGTGGGTTATTTTGCAGTTATTTTGCTGTTGTGGGGAGTGAACTGATCAGTTTCAGCTCTTTATTTTTTTTTCTGATTTCCGGTCCTCCCGCGACTCGCGGTGAATAACCCTTCAAACTCCGCGAGTCGCGGAGTTTGATATTTTTTTTATATAATCATTAACTTATAAAACAATTAAGTACTTAATTTTAAAATTTCGTTTCCTTTGTTATTTAGGACGAGGTCGTTTCGGATCGATGTCCTAGTCCGTCCCTCGACAAAATTTTAAAATTTGTCTTTTTGTAGCGATTGTTTTAAAAGCTAAGATTTTTGGGTTTTTTAATGTTTTTGGCATACTTTAATTCAATAAGATTAAAAACAATGGTAATAAAAGTTCTCGTCCCTCCCTCGGGTAAAGCAATTTCGGTTCAAAGACCTAGTCTTCAACTTACGACGAATTTTAAAAATCATATTTTTAACTTAATGAGATAAAGTAAATTTTTGTTTTTAAATTCACACAACTTAAATATAAAATTCAAAATTAATATTAAAAATTCACACCAAACTTAAAATTTGAAATGCATAAAATTAAAAATTCATATTATAAATTCACACCAAACTTATATTAATTTTTCAAATATTTACAATTTTAAATATATTGTTTTTACAAAGTTTACAATATTAATTTAAGATTTAAATATTAATTTTAAAAACATGGTAAAAATAAAATTAAAAATCTTTTTGTCTTTTTATCCCACTTTAATCAATAAAATATTATCAAAAATATGCGCCCCTCTTTTCGGTAAAGTAATTTCGGTTCCAAGACCTAATTTAACTCATGACGAATTTTTGAAATATTTTGGGTTGATTGTTTAAAGATATTTATACCTTAAGAATAAACGTTAAATTTCGCAGTGATGTAATAAATTTTTGAATGATATCAATAATTTCGATCGCCAAACCTAATTTTATTCAATACCAATTTAATACTTTTTAGCGAACAAATTAGCGTTTATTATCAAAAGGTTAAAAATAAAAATAAAAATAAAAACTGTACAAACATACCTGTGAAATAGATTTCTTAGTTATATGATCTATCCCATTCATAAAATAGTCGGTTTAATTGGTTTTCCATGGCTACATAGGCGTAACCTCGAGCATTCAGTGTCTTTTCTTCTAAACATATGAACGGTCCGTCTCTGCATAAAGTAACAAATTCGGTATTTGAATAGGTTTGATTATTTGAACATTTACCTCCATGTGACCATTTTCCGCATTTGTGACATCTTTCTAGGTGTCGTGCTCTTCTTTTTGCTGCGGATTTTGATTTTCCTTTACCAAATTGTAACTTATTATCTTCGCTTCTGGATTCTTTTCTAACTCCGTCCATTCTTTCTCTGATTACTGATACTATTTCACTTGGTAGTATGTCATTATTTCTTTTAGTGATCAAAGCGTGTAGCATTAGACCATGGTTTAGTTCACAGGCAGTCTTCATTTTGTAAAAACCTAAAAAAAAATAAAAATTCAGAATGGGGGGAGAAGACTAGTTCTTTAGGGTCTGCTAGGGAAAGACCATTCGGGTTCCATTTTCGAGAACTACATGAAAACAGACAATCTAACTCTAACAGAAATACATATTATCCTTTAAAGACTTGATTCTCCCCACACTTAGTTAGCTGTGGTGTCGAAATTGTGATTAACTTCGTTGTCGACTTCCATCGGACCATGTATGTAATGTTTAACTCTGTGACCATTAACTTTAAATTCAATCCCATTTGAATTTATTAATTCTATCGTTCCGTATGGGAAAACTCTTTTGATTATGAATGGTCCAGACCATCTTGATTTCAATTTTCCATGAAATAGCTTGAATCGTGAATTAAAAAGAAGAACTCTGTCTCCTTCTTTAAATTCTTTTGAACTTCTGATTCTTTTATCATGCCATTTCTTCGTTCTTTCTTTATAGATTAACGAATTATCGTATGCTTCATGTCTTAATTCTTCTAATTCGTTTAGTTGACTTAATCGTAGACGTCCGGCTTCATGTAAATCAAGATTACATGTCTTCAAAGCCCAAAATGCTTTGTGTTCAATTTCTACTGGAAGATGACATGCTTTTCCATAAACAAGTCTAAAAGGTGTGGTTCCAATTGGAGTTTTGTAGGCTGTTCTAAAAGCCCAGAGTGCATCCTCTAATTTAATGGACCATTCCTTCGGATTTGATCCTACGGTTTTCTCTAGAATACGTTTTAAAGCTCGGTTGGTATTTTCAACTTGTCCACTTGTTTGTGGATGATATGCGGTGGAGATTTTATGAGTTACTCCATATCTTTTAAGAACTTTCTCAAGTTGATTATTACAGAAATGAGTACCCCGATCACTTATTAAAGCTTTCGGTGTTCCAAACCTTGCAAAAAGACGTTTTAAAAAGTTGACTACAACTCGTGCATCGTTAGTTGGGAGAGCTTGTGCTTCCGCCCATTTAGATACATAATCAATGGCTACGAGTATATATAGATTATTATGAGATTTTGGAAATGAACCCATAAAGTCAATACCCCAAATGTCAAATACTTCACATACTTGGATGACATTTTGTGGCATTTCATCACGTTGACTTATTTTTCCGGCCCTTTGACATGCATCACAGGATTTGCAAAGAAGGTGTGCGTCTTTGTAAATTGTAGGCCAATAGAATCCAGCTTCATAAACTTTTCTTGCTGTTAGTTGAGGCCCATAATGCCCTCCTGTTGGTCCTGTGTGACAATGGTTTAATATTTTACTAGCTTCATCTCCAAATACACATCGGCGTATTATTCCATCGGGACAACTTTTAAACAGATGTGGATCTTCCCAAAAATAGTGTTTTATATCACTGAAGAATTTCTTTCGTCTTTGGTACGTTAATCCTTTTTCAAGGAATCCACAAACTAAGTAGTTTGCATAGTCTGCAAACCATGGGATTTCTTTATAATCTATCTTCAATAGATATTCATCAGGAAAGTTGTCTTGTATGGCCGATTCATTTAGAACTTCTAACTCAGGATTTTCAAGACGAGAAAGATGATCAGCGGCGAGATTTTCTGCTCCTCTTTTATCTCGGATTTCAATATCAAACTCTTGTAAGAGTAAGATCCAACGGATTAATCTTGGTTTAGCATCTTGTTTTGAAAATAGGTATCTAAGAGCAGAATGGTCGGTATAGACCACCGTTTTTACTAGAACGAGATATGATCGAAATTTGTCAAAAGCAAAGACAATAGCAAGGAGTTCTTTTTCAGTAGTTGTATAGTTCGTTTGTGCTCCTTGTAATGTCTTACTAGCATAATATATAGGTTGAAATCGTTTTTCAATCCTTTGTCCTAAAACGGCTCCCATTGCAAAATCACTTGCATCGCACATTAGTTCAAATGGTAGATTCCAATTTGGCGTTATCATGATCGGTGCATTAGTGAGTTTCTCTTTAAGAATATTAAAAGATTTGATACACTCATCTGAAAAGATGAATGGAGCATCCTTTTCTAGGAGTTTATTCATAGGAGTGGCAATTTTAGAAAAATCTTTTATGAAACGTCGGTAAAAACCGGCATGCCCTAGAAAACTCCTAACTCCTCTAACATTGGTGGGATGTGGAAGTTTAGCAATTACATCTACTTTAGCTCTATCCACTTCAATTCCTTCTTTTGAAATTTTATGTCCAAGAACGATGCCTTCTTTAACCATGAAATGGCATTTCTCCCAATTAAGTACTAGATTTGATTTTTCGCATCTAATTAGCATTCATTCCAGATTAACTAGACATGATTTAAATGTATCACCGAAGACTGAAAAGTCATCCATGAATACTTCCATGCATTCTTCTATCATGTCGTGAAAAATCGCCATCATACACCTTTGAAAGGTTGCAGGGGCGTTGCAAAGTCCAAATGGCATGCGTTTGTAAGCAAAAGTACCATAAGGGCACGTGAATGTGGTTTTCTCTTGGTCCTCGGGTGCTATTGGAATTTGAAAATATCCGGAAAATCCATCTAGAAAACAATAGTAACTATTTCCGGCTAATCTTTCCAACATTTGATCTATGAAAGGTAAGGGAAAGTGATCTTTTCTGGTGGCGTCATTTAATTTTCTATAATCAATACACACACGCCATCCTGTTACAGTCCTAGTAGAAATAAGCTCATTTTTCTCATTTGTAATGACAGTCATGCCACCCTTCTTAGGCACGCATTGAACTGGGCTTACCCATGGACTATCAGAAATTGGATATATCAAACCTGCATCTAGCAGTTTAATAATCTCTTTCTTAACTACATCTTGCATATTAGGATTTAGTCTTCGTTGGTGTTGCACATACGTTTTATGACCTTCTTCCATAAAGATTTTATGTGTGCAATACGAAGGACTTATTCCTTTAATATCATGAATCTTCCATGCAATGGCTGGTTTATGAGCTTTCAACACAGAAATGAGTTGTGATTTCTCATTTTCAGTAAGAGAAGACGATATTATTACAGGTAATTCAGATTCACCATGTAAATAAGCGTATTCCAAATGGTTTGGAAGTGGCTTTAACTCTAATTTCGGAGGTTCTTCTATCGATGATTTGTATCGATATCTGTCTTCTTCTTTTAGCATTTGAATTTCTTCTGTTGTTGGTTCATATCCATTAGCTATAAGTGTAGCTAACATTTCAGCTTCATCAATTGGTTCATTACCTTCTCCTAAAGAACATTCTCCTGTTCCTTGTAATTCTGGAAATTCTTCTAATAATTCTGCATGTGCATCTATAGTTTGAATATAATAACATGTATCATCTGTAGATTGTGGTTGTTGCATTGCTCTATCAACTGAAAAGGTAACACTCTCATCCTCTATACTTAGGGTCAGTTTCTTACCGAACACGTCTATCATTGCTTTAGCCGTGTTTAAGAATGGTCTTCCTAATATGAGAGGAACTTGAGAATCTTCTTCCATGTCCAAAACAACAAAATCTACTGGAAATACTAAAGTACCAACTTTAACTAGCATGTTCTCCATTATCCCTCTAGGATATTTTATTGATCTATCGGCTAGTTGTATGCTTATTCTGGTTGGTTTCAATTCTCCAAGGTCTAGTTTAGTGTATAGTGAATACGGCATTAGATTTATACTAGCACCTAAGTCTGCCAATGCTTCTATTGAACTAAGACTACCCAGAAAACATGGAATTGTGAAACTTCCTGGATCAGATAGTTTTTCTGGTATCTTATTCAACAGCACTGCTGAACAATTAGCATTCATAGTAACAGCCGAGAGTTCTTCCATTTTCTTTCTATTCGTGATCAGATCTTTCAAGAATTTAGCATATCTAGGCATTCCTGAAATCACATCAATGAAAGGAAGATTTACATTTATCTGTTTAAACATATCCAAGAATTTGGATTGCTCGGCTTCAAGTTTCTCTTTCTTCATTTTACTCGGGTAAGGAAGTGGTGGTTGGTATGGTTTAACATAAGGTTTATCCTTAACTGTGTTATCTTCATTAACCTTTTCAACTACCGGTTCTTTTTCCTTATCTTGATCAGGTTGTGGTTCTTGTGGAGTAGGAATGGCTTCATCAGAAGTTACAGGTATTTCAGGTGGTTTAAGTGTTGTACCACTTCTTGTGGTAATGGCTTTAGCTGTTTCACTCCGGGGGTTAGCATTTGTATCACTAGGTAGACTTCCCGGTTTTCTTTCACCTATTAACCTTGCTAGGTTACTCACTTCTTGTTCTAGATTTTGAATAGAAGCTTGTTGATTTCTAAATTCTTGAGCATTTTGTTCATTGGTTTGTTTCTGAGATGTGAAAAACTGCGTTTGAGTTTCAACTAGCTTCGTCATCATATCTTCTAAATTTGGCTTTTTATCATCGGTTTGTTGTGGTGGTTTGTTTTGAAAATTAGGTCTTTGCTGATTATAAGTATTATTGGATACTTGTTGATTGCTAGGACCTTGTTGGTTGTTGTATGGAATATTTCTGTTATAATTCTGGTTTTGATTGTAAATCGGTGTTGGCGGTTGATAATTATTCTGATAATTATTTCCAGGCCTTTGGTTTATGTATGAAATATTCTCTCTTTGTTCCATTGTTAATTCAATACTGAGACAATCTTTTGTCAAATGTGGTCCTCCACACTGCTCACAACTAATTCGTATTGAGTGAATATCTTTAGTCATCTTTTCCATTCGTCTCTCCACAGCATCTATCTTTGCGGAAATGGAATCTAAGTCATGGCTAGAATCGGCTCTAGCTGCTTTAGATGATCTAACGATGTCTTTTTCTTGGTGCCACTCATGTGAGTGGGAAGCAGTGTTATCAATAATTTTGTAAGCATAGTTTTCTTCATAATAGAACCACCAGCTGCTATATCTATGTCTTTTCTTGTAGTGATGTCGCATCCTTGGTAGAATATTTGTACTATTTGACAGGTGTCTAAACCATGTTGCGGACATCCTCTTAACAACTTTCCATATCTTGTCCACGCCTCATATAGAGTTTCATTTGGCTTCTGTGTGAACGTAACAATTTCTGCTTGAAGTCTTACGGCTTTAGATGCAGGAAAGAATTGTTTAAGAAATTTGTCAACTAAAACGTCCCATGTATCGATCGCCCCTTCAGGTAACGATTCCAACCAATCTTTGGCTTCTCCCTTTAAAGTCCAGGGAAATAACATGAGATATATCTGTTCATCCTCCACTTCTCGGATTTTAAATAGTGTGCAGATCCTATTAAAGGTACGTAGATGTTCATTTGGATCTTCCTTCGGCGCACCACTAAATTGGCATTGATTAGTCACCATGTGTAGAATTTGTCCTTTGATTTCATAATCTGGCGCATTAATGTCTGGATGAGTAATTGCGTGACCTTGGCCAGTGCGTTTAGCTCTCATTCGGTCTTCCATACTTAAAGGTTCCAGATTCTCCATAATTGAATTTGTTGAATCGGTATCACTAGATGATTCTGATTTAATGGTTCGTTCCTCAACAATCTCCGTTTGAATGATTGGTGGCTCCGGAGGAAAGTTTAATGGTTCAGGATCTACGAACCGTTCCTGAATATTTTTCGGATTCTCAATTGTGAGGTCGGGTTCAAAAAATGGATTACCGGAAATTTGAACTGAAGTACTTGGTCTACTGGATGACGATTCTAAAGAAAAATCAACGGCGGTTATATTTGCTAAATGTCTTGATCTAGTTACAGGTGGTGAACGTACAAAAGGTGGTGAACATCTTGCTCGGTGCATTCACTGAATATCCTATTAGTTTTTTAAAAAGGAAAGAAAAATTATATAAGTTATCCAATCAATAGACTTTTTTGATTTTGCCCACGTTTCGAATAGCCAAAAGATGCAGCAGAGGGGCAGGATTCGTTTGGTCTCAATATAATTGAGGACTGTTTGGCTCCAATAACCCGGTCTACATACAAATCCAACTATTACTACGAACCAGAAAATTTTGATGTCTATTAATTTAACCACTTAAAATAAATTTTCGTAATTTTAAGAAATTTAGATAAGAAGTAGAATAAAAATCTATGTCCTAAAACTAGAATAGCGAGAAATAAGAAAGAAAAAGAGTTCGTCGAAAAAGGTCGAAAAAGAAAAATGGTTGAAAAATAAAAGGTGACGAAAAAATAAAAGAAACTTATAAAACTTAAAAATACTTGACTAACCTAACCTTATTACTACAACTAACTTAAAATTATAATCGCAAATTGAAATTACTAATTGGAATGATAATTGATACATAGGTAAAAGTCGTCTAAAAATATTAAAGCTTACAGGAAAAACTAAATCCCAAATGGAAATAACTTAAAAAGCAACTAAAACTTAAAAAGGCGTCGCAAAATTCTAAAGCACCTAAATCTTAGTCTAAAGAAAAAGCACTTAAGGAATTCTACGGCAAAGCCTAAAAATCTAGGAGTAAAAATGACTATGGCAAAAACTAAGTTTAAAATTAAATATGAGCGAAAAAATACAAATATTACGCTACAACGATTAAAAAGGGACAAAATATAAAAATATACAAAAAGTTGTAAAAATTACAATTTTTATAAAAATATTATTTTTATATTATTTATTTAATAAAACTACTAATTTTACAATTTAATTAAACTAATTTAACTAAAATATAAATTAAATAAAACTTAAATTAAAAATAAACTTAATTATAATAATAATAATAATAATTAGGGTTAATAATAATAATAATTAATAATAATCCGTAATAAATGCAGGATTAGGGCTTCCTGTTCGTGTGTCAGGTCCCCTCCGCGACTTGCGGTATTCAAAGTTTCAAACCCCGCGACTCGCGGGGTTCAGAAATTCAGATGACAGGTTTAATCTTCGATGCGTTTTTCTTTATTTATTTATTTATTTATTTTTTGTTTTCTGTTTTTATATAAATAAAAGATATTTAAATAAAACTTATATTTTTATAAACTAAAATAAAAATAAAGAAACTTATAAAACTTAAATATTTAACAAAATCTTAAAAATACTTATATTTTTGTTTTTCTTTTTATATTTTCGAATATTTAAAACGTTTTTTTTTTATATTAGCGTTGCGCTTCCGGCGTTTAGAAAGTTCCCCGGCAGCGGCGCCAAAAATACTTGATGTTTCGCGAGGGGTATATAAAATACTTATTAATTTTAGCAGGAAATACTATTAAATACGATACATTTTTACACAAGATATTTATTTATTTAGAGAACGGATATACTTAAACCTTGCTACAACATTTATAGGCAGTGTACCTAATCGTACAGTAGTGTAGTTTTTAGTAAGTCCGGTTCGTTCCACAGGGAATCTTTTTTAAACAAAGCTCAACGCTATATTAATTTACTTTTATAAAAATACAAACATATATATATAAGTAATATTATTATTATAAAGGGGGGTTTTTACCGTTTAATGACCTGTTTGTCGATTTTAAAACTTTAGTCGCAGTTAAAACCTAATGTAAAATATTAAATAAATAAAAGACTTAATTTAAAGCGTAAAATAAATAACGATAATGAAATTGCAATAAAAGTGCGATAAAATAAAATTGCGATAATTAAAAAGTACGATAATTAAAAGTGCGATTAAATAACAATAAATAAAAGATTAGAAGTGCAATTAAATATAAAATAAAGGAAATTAAATATGAAATAAAAGAATTATGCTTATTTAAACTTCCGTAATCATGATGTTTGACGTGTTGATTTTAGTTTTATGCCCATGGGTTAATTGTCCTTTGTCCTGGATTATTTAATATGTCCGTCTGATTTTTGTCCATAACAGTCCATCAGTCATAAATATAAAGTGCGAGTGTCCTCGTCAAATTATCCTTATACCCGAAGTTAAATATTCCAACTATTTGGGGATTTAAACTGTAACAAGATTTTAATACTTTGTTTAATAATTACACCAGGATGTCGACTGAGTGTAACCCAAGGTTTTAATATTTTGTTATCAATTATACCAAGTGTCCTTTGTACATAATTTCACCCCTGTTTTAATTATTCTAGTGGCTATTAATCCATTCCCGTATCCGGTTAAATGAACGATTATGCGTACATATAAATATCCCGCCCATCGTGTCCGATCGAGTGTATATGGTAATTTATAGGGACGCCCAATTGTAAATCTTTATATTAACATTAACAAACTATCATTTAGTTAAACAAATATAAAGCCCATTAATAGCCCATAGTCTAATTTCCACAAGTGTCGTTCTTTTGTCCAAACCCCAATTATGGTACAAAGCCTAATTACCCAATTTTAGTAATTAGCCCAACATCATGATTACTTCGTTTTAAATAAGCATAATAATAACTTAGCTACGAGACATTAATGTAAAAAGGTTGAACATAACTTACAATGATTAAAAATAGCGTAGCGTTACACGGACAGAATTTCGACTTACACCCTTACAACATTCGCTAACATACCCTTATTATTAGAATTATAATTAAAATTAAAATTAAAATATAAATTATAAATATAAATATATCGTATGAATGAGGAGAAAAAAGATGATGAAAATGATCAGATTTCGGTTTGCTTTATAGGGAGTTTCAAAACTGGGGGCTCCGCGACTCGCGGCCATTTTGGCCTTCAAACTCCGCGAGTCGCGGAGTTTGAAATTACAGCTCACAACTTTGGAGTCTTTCTCTGCCGACGGTTTTTATTTATAAATATAATATATATATATAATTAATATAATTAATTATATATTATATTATATTTATATACATAGTTAACTTGTAATTTTTAGTCCGTTGCGTCGAGCGTTAAGAGTTGACTCTGGTCCCGGTTCCGGATTTTCGAACGTCCTTGCGTACAATTTAATATCTTGTACTTTGCGTTTTGAATCTTGTACTCTTGTAATTTCGAGACGTTTCTTATCAATAATTGGAACCTTTTTGATTGTCTTTTGTACTTTTGAGCTTTTTGGTCGTTTGCGTCTTCAATTCGTCGAATCTGTCTTTTGTCTTCACCTTTTATTATTTAAACGAATATCACTTGTAAATAGAACAATTGCAACTAAAAGCTTGTCTTTCTTGAGGAATAATGCTATGAAATATATGTTCGTTTTTAGCATTATCAAAGATGTTGGGCTATTTAGTTTTAGGATAAATTGAAACTTTGGGCCATTAGTAAAAACCAAGCCCAATATTTATGGGTCGACAAATGCTGTATGTTGGGCTGTTACAATGAAGGGGAAACGAATTACTACTTCGTTACTGTTATTTATCTAGAGTGAAATTATGAGTTAAGATTATGATAACGATTAGAATATGATAACGATCGCGAAGATGATTAGGAATAAGATGATGAGGTTATGATGTTATGTTAATAAGGATAATGTTGTAATTAGATAACCATAATGATGAAACGTTGATAAATATTACTAATGATAATGGTGACGGTGTTTTATGAGATGATTATGAGATGGGATAATACTATGATTATATGATGATGAATATGATGATTTAGTTAGATAAGTATGATTATGATTTAATGGTAATTAGGTGAAAATATAATGATGTATAGATGATAATGACCATTTGATGATGATGGATAGTTAAAGATAATGATCTAGATGGTGAGATGATGAGGATTGCTTTTGCTATTCTGCTGCAGCAATTAAATTATTTTTTGTTACGAACATGGAATAAAGAAAAGTAGAAACAGAAGGCGGGTTAAATAAATCTAGATACCAATTACAAACAGAAAGACACAAGGCAGAAGACTGGTTAAGAGTGTTAGTGGGTTAGTAGTTGGTTGCGAGTTCGAGCCCGGGCAGTGGCGTTTATTTTTTTTAGGCTTGATACATGAAGGTAGTCTTTTTATCATCATCATTATTATTATTATTATTATTATTATTATTATTATTATTATTATTATTATTATTATTATTATTATTATTATTATTATTATTATTATTATTATTATTATTATTATTATTATTATTATTATTATTATTATTCTTATCATTTTTATTCTTATCATTATTATTATTATTATTATTATCACAAGTATTAGTAATATTATTAGTAGTATTACTATCATTATAGTCATTAATATAAATATTAGTATTGTTATTATTATTTGAAAAAATCATTATTTTTATAGTTATTATTATTAGTAATCATTATTATTAAACTTATTTTTTTTAAATTATTATTTTTATTAAAAGTATTATTATTATTATTATTATTATTATTATTATTATTACAAATTATGTTAGTATTGTTAAAATTATATTTTTTACAAACAAAAGATATTTATATAGAAATATATTTATTACATATATCATAAGTATATCTAATTTACAATTTTAATATAAAAATAACATATGTAGATATATATAACATTGGAAATAATAAATACATTACAATTTTAAATAAGTAATATATTAAATAATTAATATATATAACCTAGTCTGAATGCCATTACATGTTCATTATATGTTTTAATATATACAAAACTGATATAGGTTCGTGAATCCGAGGCCAACCCTGCATTGTTCAATATCGTCATATGTATTTTTACTACAAAATACAGTATCGTGAGTTCATTTGGTTCCCTTTTACTCTTTACATTTTTGGGACTGAGAATACATGTGCCGTTTTTATAACTGCTTTATTAAATGCTTTTGAAATATATTTTGAACTGTGAATACATGAAATGCTTTTATAAATGTTTGACGAGATAGACACAAGCAAAACATTCCTCGAATGAATTATGTGGACATGATAATTGCCACCATTGAATTATGTGGACATGATAATTGCCACCATTAAATTATGTGGACATGATAATTGCCACCATTGAATTATGTGGACATGATAATTGCTACCATTGAATTATGTGGACATGATAATTGCCACCATTGAATTATGTGGACATGATAATTGCCACCATTGAATGTTATGTATCGAGAGAATGATTTTTATACACAGGTTATGTGTATTATATTTTGTACACGAGATATGTGTAAGGTTACTAAGATTTATGAAAAAGGATTTCGTACACGAGAAAGGTATACTGTATTTAAAAGATATCGCATGTACATTACAGGTGGGTATAGGATTCGGGTCCATTTATACCATGCAATATTTAAATCTTGTGGTCTATCAAAATGATGAATTTTATTATTTTATGATAAACCTATGAACTCACCAACCTTTTGATTGACACTTGAAAGCATGTTTATTCTCATGTATGAAAGAAATCTTCAGCTGTGCATTTGTTCATTTTAGGGACATTACTTGGAGTCATTCATGACATATTTCAAAAGACGTTGCATTCGAGTCATTGAGTTCATCAAGATTATTATTAAGTCAATTATAGTTGGATATATTATGAAATGGTATGCATGTCATCAACTTTCGATGTGATGAAAGTTTGTCTTTTAAAAACGAATGCAATGTTTGTAAAATGTATCATTTAGAGGTCAAGTACCTCGCGATGTAATCAACTATTGTGAATCATTTGTAATCGATATGGACTTCGTCCGGATGGATTAGGACGGGTCATGAAAGTTGGTATCAGAGCGGTGGTCGTAGCGAACCAGGTCTTGCATTAGTGTGTCTAACTAGTAGTTGTTAGGATGCATTAGTGAGTCTGGACTTTGACCTAGTAGTTGTTAGGTTATATTAATAAGTCTGGACTTGAACCTGGTCTGCATGTCAAAAGGTTTTGCTTATCATTTCTTGTCAGAAAATTATCTGCTTATCATTCTTAGTCTAGCACATCTTACTGCATTGATTGCATGAATAGTGTATAGACAAATTTATATCTTAGCGTATCTGTTACTATAGACCTTATTTGACATGTTTCCTTAATTTCCTCCGTAATCTACGGGATCTTCTATACTATATATAGGTATTCTATGTAAAATGAATATCAACCGATATCCAAAAATCATTTCATATCGAAAAATACTTTATTCAATCGTACGAAATGGAACTCACCACTAGTTCAAGTCCCTCGGATTCCGACATGGAGTCCCACTCAAGCTCCAAAAGCAGTGTAATCGGAATGGACCAACCAATCAGCCATCATCTATTCTGGATAAATTAGGGCTGGGTTCGTAGCCTACTTAGTCATTGGAGACAAGAAGAAGGCGATCCCTTTCATCCACCATATTGTCCTCTTGGCGAAGAACCTGACGCACTTACCGGCGAACCTGTCCGAACCACCATTTTCTATCTTATTTCCAGAGTATTTCGTCATGATTATATACTAAACCAAATTCTAGATTTTATCTATCCGCTCGTCCGAACCGATAATCACCCCGGTGTAATAGAAGAAGTCAACGAGCTTCGCGCCCGGGTTACAGCTTTGGAGAATATGGTGCAAAGATTACAAGCACCAGCAGAAACACCGGCAGCACCAGCAACATAACCAGTACCACCTCAACATCACAATCTTTACCTCGAACATCAACATCATACGCACCGTAGATACCAAGGAGTACCAACAACAATGAACGATGAAGTATTGATCCATAACTTCATTGAAGAAATATTCTGTGAAGAATATGTGGTTCCTAATAGTTTTAGAGATTACTTATTCTAGCTCAAACCGAAAATCATATGAGTTTAATATCATATTAACTCATTAAATTCATGATTACATCTGAAGAAAATATATATGTATATATGTTTTCATAAAGATTGTAATTAAAAATTCTTTTGTACAAACTGTTAATGGTGAAAATATTTTAACGGGTAGGTAATACCCGAGGAATATTTAGATTCCAAATTAATAAGTTACACTGTATATTCTTCAAATCTAATTCAACAGTCATTTAATATCCTACTTACACCTACCGATATACGAATCTGATCACCACAGAATAACCATTTTCATTTAATTTCATATTTGGATTTTGACCTATCAGAATCCAACAAGTGGCATAATGAAGAAAACATTTGGCAAAATAAAATTTGTTAGAAACAAACAAATTAACTAAGAGAAATATTGTTAAGAATCCACGCTAACTGTTCCTAGCTAACAGTTAATTCCGTATTACATTTTATTTATCGTAATTTATTTATCGCAATTTAAATTCTCGCAATTTTATTTATCGTCATTTAATTTCTGTATTTATTTTACGCACTTTAAATATCGGGACACGTGTACAAGGTTTTGACATATCATATCGACGCATCTATATATATTATTTGGAATAACCATAGACACTCTATATGCAGTAATGCTCGAGTTAGCTATACAGGGTTGAGGTTGATTCTCAAATAATATATATAATTTGAGTTATGATCGAGTCTGAGACATGTACACGGGTCACGATACGTATTAATTAATTTGAATATTATATTAAACTATATATGAATTATTGGACTGTTAACTGTGGACTAATTACATTGGAAAATTAAAATGAATTAAAATATTGATTATAACATATGAAACTAAATATTTCTTTAAGTTTTCCACTTGATCTCATCCTAAACCTCATTTGTATCTTGACGATTACAATCCGCGTTCAAACCTTTCATAATTTTTGAAAACACCTCAATCGAGAGGATGAACCAATCGCACTTCATCTACGGAAGAAAAGATTGATGCATATAGTTATACACCTGAAAACTCTTGGAACCTGAGTAAACGTTTAACACGTATCAGTGTTAACTCCTTTGGCATTGTTATTACCGAAAATAACATTTCAATTCCTTTTCAAATTAGCCAATTTTGTCACAACTCAGCAAGTCAACCTCGACTTTTTAGTCGAATTTGCCTTACTATAACCTTGTTATATAAGTTGCCTTTCATCATCGTTACCGAAGAACCGTTTATATTTCACCACATTAGCAGTAAACTTACCAGTAACTTCATTACTCATTGGCTTAAGTCTCTCCGAAGAACCATTATATTTGTTCATAAAAACCTTATCATATACTCATCCGCACCTTGTGACGAGGATTGTCATACCAATTACCGAGAATTAGCAACCAGTATTTTGAAATCTCGCAACATGTCTACATCAACAGTTATATGTATACATATAACATTTATCTCTTAGAATTATGATCTTCCAATCTGAAATTCTGAAAAGCACTAAGTCTACGAATCAATACTCCAAATTTAAAAAAAAAAACTGATGAAGCAGTGAAAACTGAAGAATGCCGTAACAGTCAAAAGTTTGGTGATAAAGATTAGAGTGTTGAAAAAGCTCAAAGATTTTGATACTGAAAAATGAATTGATCAAATCATGAAGGAGACTCTGAACAAATCACAAGGACTAAACTTGTACATAAAGAATCCTGATGATTCTTTTTTTGATGAAATCTTTAGCGAATACCTTAATCGCTCTAAATCATTGTGAATGAATTTCTTCATCACAATTTGATTCTAAAATTCTAAGATATTATCGTATCTTTCATTATAAATATCCTCCATATTTCTGAAGATATTTGTCATAACTATCCTTATCTGAAATCATTAGCTCTTCGCATTATCTGTGTTACATCATAAAGGAAACTGTTTTAGTTTCTAAATTCTGTAAACCTTCGAGTTTAAAATATGAATGTTATTAAAGTAGTGTTGGGAATTGAAGCATGAGTTAGTATAATATAATGATACTTGATCAACGTGATTATATCACAGTAAGTCATGCTGAGTTTCTAATGGAGCGTGATGATTCACAGACCCTAACGTCATCATGTGCCATGTTACATGACTCTTACATTCTATCTAATCTATAAACATATTAAGAATATATTTTATTGATAGTTCTATCTTTTCTCTTGAATTCTAGTAAATTGACAAATTAAATCGTGTTACTACTTTTCCTTTCTACTATTATATTATGATAAGCCGAAACTCTATACCTACAAATTCTGGACCATTACTTGCGAAAAGAAAACAAAAGCATGAAGCTCCGAAATAGAAGAGGGTATAAATCGCGGCAAATAGGAGAGAGCATTAACTGTGGATGACAATGATTATAGGAGACAGAAGCAGGGACATCGAAATATAAAGGAAGATATAAAACTCAACAACAACCCAGAAATTTCAAACCGTGGATATTAATACGAATAGCAATATAAAGACACGGAATAATTAAGAATAGTACCACCCCAAGGTAATAGTAGCAGTCAACAGATTTTTTTCTGGTAGAAGATTGAAAAGAAGGAAAACAGAAGTGATAATTAGAAAAATATCAAGGATTAGAACAGAATTAAGCATTTTCATAATCATTTGGATATATGAACTAAGAAAAGAAGTATAGAAATGGTGGGAATAATGGAACGGAAGAGTTTAATTTATAATTGAAATATCAGACAGAGTAATCGAGGCAGATCACCGTATTTAATTATAGAGATCTTAATTTCCTTATTCGCTGAAGAATCAAATCTTTTAGATTTCGAAGACTTTCTTTGAATTCCTTGATTTCCGAAAATCAACCGTGACTACGTCACCAGACAAGATGAATCTGCATTTATTCATTTCACTCTTTTGCGATAGCTTCATTCGTACTCTTTGAATAATTGAATTGTTTTATCCATATTACTCAATGATGATAAAACTCTATTTATCAACTCTTATTCATCATGAAAACATTTTTTATTGTTAGCCATGACCACCTCACTCAAATTTCGGGACGAAATTTCTTTAACGAGTAGGTACTGTGATGACCCGGAAATTTTCGACCAAATTTAAACTTAATATTTATATGTTTCCTACACGATAAGCAAAGTCTGTAATGTCGAGTTTCAAAATTTTTTTTTACTGTTTCATATATTAAATTAACCTTCGACTGTTCTCTACGATTCACGAACAATTAATTGTAAATAGATTTGTGTGTATGTATATATAAATAATAATTCGAAATATAACTTGAAGTATTATATGTTGTTGTATTAAAAATTAATAAAAATAAAAATAGGATATTATAATAATTATTATTTAAAATATATCTCTATATATAAATAAAGTATATTAAAAATAAATATTAAATGATTGTAATATTCGTTGATGTACCGATCGATATTAAGCAAGTTAAATACAAACATATATAATTTTAAAATAAACGTTGATCCGAAAATGAGTTCTATAAATTTTTAGCTTACTAAAAATGTATTTAGGATTTAGTTATTTAATTTTTACACTTTTTATATTTTACCCAGAAATGAGAGGGACAGTTGATGTAATTTTTATTTAACAAATTAGTGATCGAATTTTATACCATAATGACCAAAATAAATAAATATAGTTAATTTAAAAATATGGAATTTTTCTGAACACTTTTATCCGCCACTAATTTACAACGGACCACGATATACTATACATATTAAAAGTGTCGATAGTTTAAAAACAAAAATTTAGGCTGGCAATTTGTACGAACACGTTTTAATAGAATATTAATTATGATTATTATTATATTAATTATTTGATTATATCCGTGAATCAAGTAAACTAATTGATTGAAAAGTTTGAGTGTACTTATCACTGTTTTTTACTCTATTAGATTATGATTCATATTCACAATCAATAACTTTATATAGATATATATATATACATTATTATTAAACTTAATTTTTTTAAATTATTATTTTTATTAAAAGTATTATTATTATTATTATTACAAATTATGTTAGTATTGTTAAAATTATATTTTTTACAAACAAAAGATATTTATATAGAAATATATTTATTACATATATCATAAGTATATCTAATTTACTATTTTAATATAAAAATAACATATGTAGATATATATAACATTGGAAATAATAAATACATTACTATTTTAAAGAAGCAATATATTAAATAATTAATATATATAACCTAGTCTGAATGCCATTACATGTTCATTATATGTTTTAATATATACAAAACTGATATAGTGTGACGACCCGGAAATTTTTGACCAAATTTAAACTTTAATCTTTATATGTTCCGACACGATAAGCAAAGTCTATAATGTTGAGTCTCGAAAATTTTGGAACTATGTTCATATATTTAATTACCATTTGACTTCGACCATTCCCGACGATTCATGAACAATTAAGTGTAAATAGATATGTGTGTATGTATACATAAATAATAATTCGAAATATAATTTGAAGTATTATATGTTGTTGTTATTAAAAATTAATAAAATAAAAATAGGATATTATAATAATTATTTAAAATAGATCTCTATATATAAATAAAGTGTATTAAAAATGAATATTAAATGATTGTAATACTCGTTTGATGTTTCGATTGATAGTAAGCAAGTTAAATTCAAACTTATGTAATTTTAAAATAAACGGTGATACGAAAATGAGTTCTATAAATTTTAGGCTTATAAAAAAATGTATTTAGTAACTATTTGTTAAGTTTTAACACTTTTTATATTTCACCCATAAATGAGAGGGACAGTTGATGTAATTTTTATTTAATAATTTAATAACCAATTTTATACCATAATGACTAAAATAAATAAATATAGTTGATGTAAAAATTTGGAATTTTTTCGAAGACTTTTATCCGCTACTGATTAACAACGGGGTACGAATTTCAGCCCGTGAAAGGCGACGGCTAACGATTCACACATTTTAATTACATTAGATCATATAATTAATACTTTATATCGGTTACTGTTGCTGATTGAATAAATATCAATCTATGAATTGCATAAAGAGTTAAATATAGATACATTTTATATATATGCATTCTACCACTTGTATTAACTCAACAAACCAACAAATGCATCATTTCTTTTCTTTGCTAATTGACACAAAACACTGCACATGATCAACAATTATTGCCACTTGCCAATTCTTTCACTGTGTTCAATGAATTCATTTAAATCCACTCAATTAATTGTTATATATTATAATTATTGTGATATTTATTATTACATATATTAGTTTATCATATAACTAAGTGTCATATATATACACTTACTACCTATACTTATTCATATGCTCGATCAACCAAAGCTCAAGCCATCTCTTGAACCATCACCAACGAGACCACCATGGAACCATCATCACCACCCCTACCATCGGCCATCATAACTGCAGCAACCACTCGCCACCTTTCGTTTCGGTTTACAATAAAACAAGATCACCACCAACACTCATTTAATCCCCATCTTTTCTTTCAATCGACACACAACCACAACATCAGCCAACACTTCTTTCTATTTTCCAATTGAACACCTGCAAACACACTTATTGTTACTGTTTCACAACTGCAATTCAACATCACAAACCACCATAAACTACGTAAATAGTGCTACATCTACTTCTGCTTCTAATGCAGTCGTTGTACTGTTGCTGCCACAGAGAGAACCACTGAACCATAAGTTGTAAGTTCTTGCTCCATGAGTAACCTGCATCGATGACCAAACCAAACCCAAATAGTCACTATTAATTTATTACTGGTTTCTGTTTAAAATAAAACATACTTGATTCAATGTAACCATAAATCTATTTTTCCTGTTATTATTTCATATGAAAACCCAAATAATTGATCAATGTAATTAAAGCCTGCTTCTGCTTCATTATTGTTCCTGTTTCAATTGAGTAATCAAACTCAACTCACTTGTAATACTGTTACGATCAACCAACACTATCATCATAACCTCACTCTCTTTTAACCTTTCTTCTGATTGTGAACAACCAATATCCACCTTCCATCACTACTGAACAAGGTCACCACCACAACCACCATGTCAAACCATTTCTGTTACTGCATACATTCTGTTTCTGTTACTGGCCGAATACAACCACCAATCTGCAGGCACCCTTCGAACTAACTACTGTTACAGTTCTACTTTTACTTCGAATATAATCCAAAAACCTATTACCGGCCCTTTTGTTTCTCTGCCCGAATAACACCATCAAAGAACTCAACACACCCAAATCACCACTATGATTATGAAACTGATTTACCTAATAAACCTTATCTTTACTGCTACTTGGGTTCGATAATTGACACGGCTCCATTCCTGTTTTGACTCACTATTTGAACACCACTAACCCTCATCATCCTTATCGATCCCCATCATTAAAACCCACCAAAAACACTATTAATGGTTACTCTAATTTGATCAAATAAGAATATAGAACATATAAAAAGATTTACGAAAGTAAGGAAATTATTGAACCGATTACTTACTTGATCTATTGATGAACCGAGGACCTATCCAATTGATTGTTGCCGCAACTTTCCACTATTCGATTTAGAATGTTAACCAAACTTCTGTTTCGGCTATTGTCGACGACCAAAACCACCAAACTGAAATTATGATTATTGATATTGCGAATTGTCAAAAAACAAATCACTAGTGTTGTGATGGAGATTATTTCGATCTGTACTAAATCTTCAGATGTTTTGAATCTGGTACTAGCTCGATCTGTCTTCGAAGTTGGGGATAAATAACAAATATCTAAAAAGGGTTAATGGATTACTCTTTTAAATCTGGCCCAACTGGTTTTTCCCATCCTCAATCGGCCCAACAGCAAGTGTAAGCCCATCAGTATAAAAGTTATTATTATTATTATTATTATTATTATTATTATTATTATTATTATTATTATTATTATTATTATTATTATTATTATTATTATTATTATTATTATTATTACTCTTATCATTATTATTATTATTATTATTATTATTATTATTATTATTATTATTACTATTATTATTATTACTATTATTATTATTATTATTATTAAATTTATCATTTTAATTATTAATGTAAGTATTATTAATGTTATTATTATTAGTATCATTAAAACTATCATTATCATTATTAGAATTGTCATTATTTTTATTACTAATATTAACATTAATATATTTATTAACAAGTATGATTATTAAGTATTATTAATATTAAGAAATTTTATCAAAATTAGTGTTTTTTTATTGTAAAAATAATACAACCTTTTATTTTATTATAATTACTATCATAATTAAATTTTTTATATATTTTATTATTATTATCATTTCTATTATCAATATTAATAATATTATTAATATTATCATTATTATTATTATAAGTTGCATTATTATTAATATTATTCCTATTATTAATACCATCACAAATAAATATTAATTATATAAAAATATATTTAATACATATAATATAACTGTATTAATATTTTTATGATAAATAATAATTATTTATCTAAGGTAAATAAAGTAAATATATCTAATTAAATTATTAATGAAACCTATAAATTATTAAATATAATAATTATCTCACTAAGAATAAATACATAAATTTGTTCAATTTCAATTATATGCGTTAATATATATATAAATGATATAGGTTCGTGAATCCGAGGTCAATCCTACACTTGTTCAATGCTGTCATATGTATTTTTACTACAAAATACAGTAGAGTGAGTTTCATTTGCCCTTTTTACTCTTTACGTTTTTGGGCTGAGAATACATGCTAATGCTTTATTAACTGTTTTACAATATTTATATGCGTGAGTTTCATTTGCTCCATTTTTAAATGCTTTTGCAATATATATTTTTGGGACTGAGAATACATGCGCTGCTTTTATAAATGCTTTACGAAATAGACACAAGTGATCGAAACTACATTCTATGGCTGGATTATTAAACCGAATATGCCCCTTTTTATATAGTCTGGTAATCTAAGAATTAGGGAACAGAAACCCTAATTGACGCGAACTCTAAAGATAGATCTATCGGGCCCAACAAGCCCCATCCAAAGTACCGGATGCTTTAGTACTTCGAAATTTATATCATGTCCGAAGGAGGATCCCGAAATGATGGGGATATTCTTATATACATATTGTGAATGTCGGTTACCAGGTGTTCAATCCATATGAATGATATTTTTGTCTCTATGCATGGGACGTATGTTTATGAGAAATAGAAATATGAAATCTTGTGGACTATTAAAATTATGAAATGATTATTTATGATAAACTAATGAACTCACCAACCTTTTGGTTGACACTTGAAAACTTGTTTATTCTCAGGTATGAAAGAAATGTTCCGCTGTGCATTTGCTCATTTTAAAGACAGTATTTGGAGTCGATCATCGCAATGGAACCAGTTGTTGGTGACTTCGTCCAGATGGTTTAGGACGGGTCCCCACAGTTGGTATCAGAGCGGTGGTCTTAGTGAACCATGTCTGCATTAGTGTGTCTAACTGATAAGTCGTTAGGATGCATTAGTGAGTCTGGACTTCGACCGTGTCTGCATGTCAAAAGTTTTTGCTTATCATTTTGTGTCAAAAATTACCTGCTTATCATTCTTAGAGAATCACTTGCTTATCATTCTTAGTCTAGACACGTTTTACTGCATTGATTGCATGAATAGTGTATAGACAAAATTCATATCTTAGCGTATCTGCTACTTCATATCTTAGCATATCTGCTACTGTAACTTTGCCTGACAACTTTCGTAGATTCCTCCGTAACTTATAGGATTTTAGTACTATATATGCATATGTAAACCATGTATTGCAGGGTACTAATCTACATCCTATAATCTATTCCTTATTGAAAATCCTTCATCTGCTCGTACGAGATGAATCCCTCAACCAGTTCGAGTCCCTCAGATTCCGACAACTATTCCGATAGTTATTCCGACAGTTATTCCGAATGGATAGTCATCTAAGCTCCGGAAACAATGTCACCAGAATGAAGCAACCAATCATCCATCCCCAATTCATCTGATGGATTCGTAGTCGACCTAATCAATGGAGACGAGAAGAAGGCGATCCTTTCCACCAACCAAATTCACCTTTTGGCGAAGAACCTGAAACACTTACCGGTGAACCTATTAGAAACACCACTTTCACTCTCATTTCCCGAATATCTCGCCACGAACATATCATATCTCATATTCTAAACTTTATTCATTCACTTGTTCCTACCGACAATCATTCTGGAGTAATAAGCCAACGAGCTTCGCGCACGAGTTGTAGCCTTGAGAAGTATGGTGCAAAATGTACCAGCTTCAGCAACATTACCGGCACCAACAATACCACCAACAACAATATTCACATCCCACACCTCAACATCACAATCTGTTCCACGAACATTAACATCATACGTACCATGAACACCAAGGAGTACCAACAGCAATTAACAATGAAGTATTGAACCATAACTTCATCAATATTCTGCGAAGATATGTGGATCCTAACAGTTTTAGAGATTACTTATTCTAGCTCAAATCGAAAATCAAATGAGTCTAATATTATATTGACTCATTAAATCCATGATTACGCCTGAATAAAATATATATGTATATATATATTTTCATAAAGATTGTGATTGAAAATTCTTTCGTACAAACTATTAATGATGAAAATATTTTAATGGGTAGGTAATACCCGAGGAATACTTAAGTTTTCACATTAATAAGTTACACTGTACATTCTTCAATTCAGATTCAGCAGTCATTAACAACACTGCTCAAATTCACACATATACGTATCCGTTCACCAAAGAAAAACTATTTTCATCCAAGTTCAATTTCATATTTGGATTTTGACCAATCAGAATCAACAAGTGGCATAATGAATAAAACATTTGAAGGAATAAAATTTGTTAGAAACAAACAAATTAACTATGAGAAATTTTGTTAAGAATCCACGCTAACAAAATCCTAGCTAACTGTTCCTAGCTAACTGTGGATTAATCAACTGAGGACTACCAACAGTGGACAATTAAAATGAATTAAAATATTGATTATAACATATGAAACTAAACAATACTTCAAGTTTGCCACTTGATTTCATCTGAAACCTCATTTGTATCCTTACGATTACAATCTGTGTTCAAACCTTTCGTGATTCTTGAAAACACCTCAATCGAGAGGATGAATCAACCGCACTTCAACTACGGAAGAAAAGAATTACGCATATAGTTATGCACCTGAAAAATTCTCGGAACCTGTAAAAACGTTTAACACGTATCTGTGCTAGCTCCTTTGGCGTTGTTACTACCGAAAATAACTTTACAATTCCTTTCCCAATTAGCCAATTTTGTCACAGCTTCAGCAAGTCAACTTCAAGTTTTCAGTCGAATTAGCCTTATTATAACCTTGATATATAAGTTATCTTTCGTCATCATTACCGGGGGAACCGTTTATATTCCACCACATTAGCAGTAAACTTATCAACAACTTCATTACTCATTGACTTAAGCCTCTCCGAAGAACCAATATGGTTGTTCATTAAAACCTTACCATACACTCATCCATATCTTATAACGAGAACTGCCATACCAATCACCAGGAGTTAGCAATCAGTATTTCGAATCTCGCAGCATTTCTACATCAATAGTTATATGTATACATATAACATTTATCTTTTAGAACTATGATCATCCATTCTGAAATTCTGAAAAGCACCCAGTCTACTAATCAATACTTTGAATTCTGAAAAAGCTGAATGAAGCAGCAAAAGCTGTAAACGACCTTAACAGTCGAAAGTTGATGATACATAATTGAGCAAATCATGAAGGAGACTCTGAACAAATTACAAGGACTAAACTTGTACATAAAGAATCCAGATGATTCTGTTTCTGATGAAATCTTTAGAGAATATCTTGCTCCGAAGTCATGTTAAAATCTTGCGGAAAATCTTTCTCCATCAACCATCGAACTTAGAAATTCCAAAATATCATCATCAATATCTTCGATATTTCTGAGGATATTTTCATAAATATTTTCGTCCGAAATTATATACCTCTTCGTGCTTCCTGTGTATCATTATGTTGGAAACTTTCAATAGAAAATTTAGTACCGAAAAGCGGATTATGCAAAACTATTAAGGAAGTCGTGGACAAATCACAAAGAATAAGTTTGACTTCAAAGAATCCAAATGATTCAATGTCTGCTAAAGTCTTTAGCGAATACCTTGCATCTAACTCCAAACTCTTGCGGGCAAATTTTTCTCACCATCCTTCGATATTAGAAATTCCAAAATATCATCGTATCTTTCATTATAAATATCTTCCATATTTCTGAAGATATTTTCATAACTATTCTTATCTGAAATCATCAATCTCTTCGTGTTATCAGTGTTACATCATATAGAAACTGTTAGTTTCTATATTTTGTAAACTTTCGAGCTTAAAATATGAATGTTATTGAAGTAATGTTGGGAACTGATGCATGAGTTAGTATAATATAATGACACTTGATCAACGTGATTATATTACAGTAAGTCATGCTGAGTTTCTAATGGAACGTGATGATTCACAGATCATAACGTCATCATGTGCCATGTTATATGACTTTTACATTTTATCTAAAATATAAACATATCAAGAACAGATTTTCTTGATAGTTCTATCTTTCCCGGATATTCTAGTAATTTGACGAATCAAGATTGTGCTATTACCATTCCTTTCTAAGAACATTAACAATGTTTATTTTAAAATTTATATCTACGAATTCTAGACCATTACAAGAGATGCCTAACCGCAAGAAGAAGAAACGAAGGGACAAAGCTCCGAAATAGAAATTGGAGTATAAATCGCAGCAAATAGGAGGGAGTATTAATCGTGGATGACAATGATTATAGGAAACAGAAATAGGGACATTGAAAAATAAGGGGGGATACAAAACTCAATAACAACACAGAGGTTACAAACCGTGGGTATTAATACGAATAACAATATAAAGACACGGTATAATTAAGAATAGTATTACCCCCAAGGTTATATTAAAAGTAAACAGATTTTCTGGTGGGAGATTGAAAAGAAAGATGACAGAAATGATAATTAGGAAAATATCAGGGTTTAGAATTAGATTAAGTATTTTCATAATCTTTTATATTTGGGGATTGTATAAAAATGGTGAGAATAAAGGAACGGAAGAGCTTAATTTATAATGGATTTATCAGACAGAGTAATCGAGGCGGATCACCGTATTTAATTTTAGAGATCTTAATTTTCCATACTCGCAGAAGAATCCGATCTTATAGATTCCCTAGATTTTCTTTAAATCCCTTGAATTCCGGAATTCAACCCTGACTCTGTCAAAAGTTAAGAGGAATCTTTATTTTCCTATTTCACTCTTGGGTGATAGCTTCATTCGTACTCTTCGAATAATCGAATTATTTTATCTATATTAATCAATAATGATAAAACTCTATTTGTCAACTCATATTCGTCATGAAAACATTTTTATGGTTAGCCATGACGACCTCATGCAAATTTCGGGACGAAATTTCTTTAACGGGTAGGTACTGTGATGACCCGGAAATTTTTGACCAAATTTAAACTTTAATCTTTATATGTTCCGACACGATAAGCAAAGTCTATAATGTTGAGTCTCGAAAATTTTGGAACTATGTTCATATATTTAATTACCATTTGACTTCGACCATTCCTGACGATTCATGAACAATTAAGTGTAAATAGATATGTGTGTATGTATACATAAATAATAATTCGAAATATAATTTGAAGTATTATATGTTGTTGTTATTAAAAATTAATAAAATAAAAATAGGATATTATAATAATTATTTAAAATAGATCTCTATATATAAATAAAGTGTATTAAAAATGAATATTAAATTATTGTAATACTCGTTTGATGTTTCGATTGATAGTAAGCAAGTTAAATTCAAACTTATGTAATTTTAAAAAAAACGGTGATACGAAAATGAGTTCTATAAATTTTAGACTTATAAAAAAATGTATTTAGTAACTATTTGTTAAGTTTTAACACTTTTTATATTTCACCCATAAATGAGAGGGACAGTTGATGTAATTTTTATTTAATAATTTAATAACCAATTTTATACCATAATGACTAAAATAAATAAATATAGTTGATGTAAAAATTTGGAATTTTTTCGAAGACTTTTATCCGCTACTGATTAACAACGGGGTACGAATTTCAGCCCGTGAAAGGCGACGGCTAACGATTCACACATTTTAATTACATTAGATCATATAATTAATACTTTATATCGGTTACTGTTGCTGATTGAATAAATATCAATCTATGAATTGCATAAAGAGTTAAATATAGATACATTTTATATATATGCATTCTACCACTTGTATTAACTCAACAAACCAACAAATGCATCATTTCTTTTCTTTGCTAATTGACACAAAACACTGCACATGATCAACAATTATTGCCACTTGCCAATTCTTTCACTGTGTTCAATGAATTCATTTAAATCCACTCAATTAATTGTTATATATTATAATTATTGTGATATTTATTATTACATATATTAGTTTATCATATAACTAAGTGTCATATATATACACTTACTACCTATACTTATTCATATGCTCGATCAACCAAAGCTCAAGCCATCTCTTGAACCATCACCAACGAGACCACCATGGAACCATCATCACCACCCCTACCATCGGCCATCATAACTGCAGCAACCACTCGCCACCTTTCGTTTCGGTTTACAATAAAACAAGATCACCACCAACACTCATTTAATCCCCATCTTTTCTTTCAATCGACACACAACCACAACATCAGCCAACACTTCTTTCTATTTTCCAATTGAACACCTGCAAGCACACTTATTGTTACTGTTTCACAACTGCAATTCAACATCACAAACCACCATAAACCACGTAAATAGTGCTACATCTACTTCTGCTTCTAATGCAGTCGTTGTACTGTTGCTGCCACAGAGAGAACCACTGAACCATAAGTTGTAAGTTCTTGCTCCATGAGTAACCTGCATCGATGACCAAACCAAACCCAAATAGTCACTATTAATTTATTACTGGTTTCTGTTTAAAATAAAACATACTTGATTCAATGTAACCATAAATCTATTTTTCCGGTTATTATTTCATATGAAAACCCAAATAATTGATCAATGTAATTAAAGCCTGCTTCTGCTTCATTATTGTTCCTGTTTCAATTGAGTAATCAAACTCAACTCGCTTGTAATACTGTTACGATCAACCAACACTATCATCATAACCTCACTCTCTTTTAACCTTTCTTCTGATTGTGAACAACCAATATCCACCTTCCATCACTACTGAACAAGGTCACCACCACAACCACCATGTCAAACCATTTCTGTTACTGCATACATTCTATTTCTGTTACTGGCCGAATACAACCACCAATCTGCAGGCACCCTTCGAACTAACTACTGTTACAGTTCTACTTTTACTTCGAATATAATCCAAAAACCTATTACCGGCCCTTTTGTTTCTCTGCCCGAATAACACCATCAAAGAACTCAACACACCCAAATCACCACTATGATTATGAAACTGATTTACCTAATAAACCTTATCTTTACTGCTACTTGGGTTCGATAATTGACACGGCTCCGTTCCTGTTTTGACTCACTATTTGAACACCACTAACCCTCATCATCCTTATCGATCCCCATCATTAAAACCCACCAAAAACACTATTAATGGTTACTCTAATTTGATCAAATAAGAATACAGAACATATAAAAAGATTTACGAAAGTAAGGAAATTATTGAACCGATTACTTACTTGATCTATTGATGAACCGAGGACCTATCCAATTGATTGTTGCCGCAACTTTCCACTATTCGATTTCGAATGTTAACCAAACTTCTGTTCCGGCTATTGTCGACGACCAAAACCACCAAACTGAAATTATGATTATTGATATTGCGAATTGTCGAAAAACAAATCACTAGTGTTGTGATGGAGATTATTTCGATCTGTACTAAATCTTCAGATGCTTTGAATCTGGTACTAGCTCAATCTGTCTTCGAAGTTGGGGATAAATAACAAATATCTAAAAAGGGTTAATGGATTACTCTTTTAAATCTGGCCCAACTGGTTTTTCCCATCCTCAATCGGCCCAACAGCAAGTGTAAGCCCATCAGTATAAAAGTTAGTTATTATTATTATTATTATTATTATTATTATTATTATTATTATTATTATTATTATTATTATTATTATTATTATTATTACTATTATCATTATTATTATTATTATTATTATTATTATTATTACTATTATTATTATTATTATTATTATTAAATTTATCATTTTAATTATTAATGTAAGTATTATTAATGTTATTATTATTAGTATCATTAAAACTATCATTATCGTTATTAGAATTGTCATTATTTTTATTACTAATATTAACATTAATATATTTATTAACAAGTATTATTATTAAGTATTATTAATATTAAGAAATTTTATCAAAATTAGTGTTTTTTTTATTGTAAAAATAATACAACCTTTTATTTTATTATAATTACTATCATAATTAAATTTTTTATATATTTTATTATTATTATTATCATTTCTATTATCAATATTAATAATATTATTAATATTATCATTATTATTATTATAAGTTGCATTATTATTAATATTATTCCTATTATTAATACCATCACAAATAAATATTAATTATATAAAAATATATTTAATACATATAATATAACTGTATTAATATTTTTATGATAAATAATAATTATTTATCTAAGGTAAATAAAGTAAATATATCTAATTAAATTATTAATGAAACCTATAAATTATTAAATATAATAATTATCTCACTAAGAATAAATACATAAATTTGTTCAATTTCAATTATATGCGTTAATATATATATAAATGATATAGGTTCGTGAATCCGAGGTCAATCCTACACTTGTTCAATGCTGTCATATGTATTTTTACTACAAAATACAGTAGAGTGAGTTTCATTTGCCCTTTTTACTCTTTACATTTTTGGGCTGAGAATATATGCAAATGCTTTATTAACTGTTTTACAATATTTATATGCGTGAGTTTCATTTGCTCCATTTTTAAATGCTTTTGCAATATATATTTTTGGGACTGAGAATACATGCGCTGCTTTTATAAATGCTTTACGAAATAGACACAAGTGATCGAAACTACATTCTATGGCTGGATTATTAAACCGAATATGTCCCTTTTTATATAGTCTGGTAATCTAAGAATTAGGGAACAGAAACCCTAATTGACGCGAACTCTAAAGATAGATCTATCGGGCCCAACAAGCCCCATCCAAAGTACCGGATGCTTTAGTACTTCGAAATTTATATCATGTCCGAAGGAGGATCCCGGAATGATGGGGATATTCTTATATACATATTGTGAATGTCGGTTACCAGGTGTTCAATCCATATGAATGATATTTTTGTCTCTATGCATGGGACGTATGTTTATGAGAAATGGAAATATGAAATCTTGTGGACTATTAAAATTATGAAATGATTATTTATGATAAACTAATGAATTCACCAACCTTTTGGTTAACACTTGAAAACTTGTTTATTCTCAGGTATGAAAGAAACGTTCCGCTGTGCATTTGCTCATTTTAAAGACAGTATTTGGAGTCGATCATCGCAATGGAACCAGTTGTTGGTGACTTCGTCCAGATGGTTTAGGACGGGTCCCCACATATAGGTTTGTGAATCCGAGGCCAACCCTGCATTGTTCAATATCATCATATGTATTTTTACTACAAAATACAGTATCGTGAGTTCATTTGATTCCCTTTTACTCTTTACATTTTTGGGACTGAGAATACATGCGCCGTTTTTATAACTGCTTTATTAAATGCTTTTGAAATATATTTTGAACTGTGAATACATGAAATGCTTTTATAAATGTTTGACGAGATAGACACAAGCAAAACATTCCTCGAATGAATTATGTGGACATGATAATTGCCACCATTGAATTATGTGGACATGAAAAATGCCACCATTGAATTATGTGGACATGATAATTGCCATCATTGAATTATGTGGACATGATAATTTCCACCATTGAATTATGTAGACATGATAATTGATAATGCTAAAAACGAACATATATTTCATAGCATTATTCCTCAAGAAAGACAAGATTTTAGTTGCAATTGTTCTATTTACAAGTGATATTCGTTTAAATAATAAAAGGTGAAGACAAAAGACAGATTCGACGAATTGAAGACGCAAAGGTCCAAAAAGCTCAAAAGTACAAAATACAATCAAAGTGGTTCTAATTATTGATAAGAAACGTCTCGAAATTACAAGAGTACAAGATTCAAATCGCAAAGTACAAGATATTAAATTGTACGCAAGGACGTTTGAAAATCCGGGTCCGGGACCAGAGTCAACTCTCAACGCTCGACGCAATGGACTAAAAATTACAAGTTAACTATGTATATAAGTATAATATAATATATAATTAATTATATAAATTATATATATATATTATATTTATATAAAAATCCGCCGGCAAGAAAGGAGCCAAAATGGAGTGAGCTGTAAAATCAAACTCCGCGACTCGCAGAGTTTGAAGAGGAAAAGTGCCGCGAGTCGCGGAGATTCCCTGGACTCAAATCCCTATAAAAGGCAACGCAGTTTGATCATTTTTAATATCATATATCCATCCTCTCTATATCTATACGTAATATTTATATTTATAATTTATATTTTAATTTTAATTTTAATTTTAATTCTAATAATAAGGGTATGTTAGCAAATGTTGTAAGGGTGTAAGTCGAAATTCTGTCCGTGTAACGCTACACTATTTTTAATCATTGTAAGTTATGTTCAACCTTTTTAATTTAATGTCTCGTAGCTAAGTTATTATTATGCTTATTTAAAATGAAGTAATCATGATGTTGGGCTAATTACTAAAATTGGGTAATTGGGCTTTGTACCATAATTGGGGTTTGGACAAAAGAACGACACTTGTGGAAATTAGACTATGGGCTATTAATGGGCTTTATATTTGTTTAACTAAATGATAGTTTGTTAATTTTAATATAAAGATTTACAATTGGACGTCCCTATAAATAACCATATACACTCAATCCGACACGATGGGCGGGATATTTATATGTACGAATAATCGTTCATTTAACCGGACACGAGAATGGATTAATAGTCACTAGAATTATTAAAACAGGGGTGAAATTATGTACAAGGACACTTGGCATAATTGATAACAAAGTATTAAAACCTTGGGTTACACGCAGTCGATATCCTGGTGTAATTATTAAACAAAGTAATAAAACCTTGTTACAGTTTAAGTCCCCAATTAGTTGGAATATTTAACTTCGGGCATAAGGATAATTTGACGAGGACACTCGCACTTTATATTTATGACTGATGGACTGTTATGGACAAAAACCAGACGGAAATATTAAATAATCCAGGACAAAGGACAATTAACCCATGGGCATAAAACTAAAATCAACACGTCAAACATCATGATTACGGAAGTTTAAATAAGCATAATTCTTTTATTTCATATTTAATTTCCTTTATTTTATATTTAATTGCACTTCTAATTATCGCACTTTTATTTATTGTTATTGTATTTAATTGCACTTTTAATTATCGTACTTTTTAATTATCGCAATTTTATTTTATCGCACTTTTATTTATCGCAATTTCATTATCATTATTTACTTTACGTTTTAAATTAAGTTATATTTATTTTTAATATTTTACATTAGGTTTTAACTGCGACTAAGTTTTTATAATCGACAAACCGGTCATTAAACGGTAAAAAACCCCCTTTAAAATAATAATATTACTTTTATATATATTTGTATTTTTATAAATTAAAACTAATATAGCGTTAAGCTTGTTTAAAAGATTCCCTGTGGAACGAGCCTGACTTACTTAAAACTACACTACTGTACGATTAGGTACACTGCCTATAAGTGTTGTAGCAAGGTTTAAGTATATCCATTCTATAAATAAATAAATATCTTGTGTAAAATTGTATCATATTTAATAGTTTTTCATAGTAAAATATTAGCTATTTCATATACACCTCGCAGAACATCAAGTATTTTTGGCGCCGCTGCCGGGGATCTTAAAATCTAGCTTAAAAGCCGGAAGCGCAACGCTAATATATATAAAAAAAGATTTTTATTTTTAGTTTACTTTTATAAAAATAAGTTTTTATAAAAATATGTTTTAAATATTCGAAAACATAAAAAGAAAACAAAAATATAAAAATATTTTTTAGAGTTTGTTAAATATTTAAGTTTTATAAAGTTTCTTTATTTTTATTTTATAAAAATATAAGTCTTATTTAAATATTTTGTGTTTATTTAAAACATAAAAAAAAAACCGATAAAAAAATATATAAATATATATAAATCTATTTTTTTTAGATTGTTATAAAGTATTTTATTTCTATCTTAGTTTTTAAAGATAAGTCTTATTTAAATTATATAAATATTTTAATTAAATTAAAAATAGAAAATATATATATATATATATATAAAAATATAAATAAAAAACAGAAACTGAACGATTTTAGCCTGGTACGCGTTTGAAAATACAAACCCCGCGACTTGCGGGGGTTTTTAACTGGAAACACCGCGACTCGCAGAGCCGTCTGACACTGGCACACAGAAGTCCTAATCAGGCATTAATTACGGTGTAATTATTATTATTATTATTATTTAATTAAAAACCCTAAATAGGTTTTATTTATTTATTAATTAGTTTAGTTTATTTATTTAATTTGTTTTATTTAGTTTTAATTAGTTTAATTAGTTTATAAATTAATACTTTTATAAAATAAATAATATAAAAATAATATTTTTTATAAAAATTGTACTTTTTACAACTTTTAGTTTATTTTTATATTTTGTCCCTTTTTAATTGTTTTAGCATAATTTTAGTATTTTTCGCTCATATTTAGTTTTAATCCATAGTTTTTGCCATAGTTATTTTTTTTTCTTCTAGATTTTCAGGCTTTGCCGTAAAATCCCTTAAGTGCTTTTTCTTTAGACTAAGATTTAAGTGCTCTAGAATTTTGCGATGCCTATCTAAGTTTTAGTACCTTTTTAAGATATTGCCATTTGGGATATAGTTTTACTTTTAAGCTTTAATATTTTTAGACGCAACTTTTAATTTTTAGTTTTTAGTTCCTTTTTAAGTTTTAACGCGCTACTTTCTTATTTTTATTTTTCGACGCCTTTTACCTATGTATCAATTATCACTCCAATTAGTAATCTCAATTTGCAATTTTAATTTTAAGTTAGTGATAGTAATAAGGTTGGGTTAGTCGAGTATTTTAAAGTTTTATAATTCACTCTTTTTCTTTCTTATTTTTCGACGCCTTTTATTTTTCAACTGTTTTATTTTTCGACCTTTTTCGACGCGCTTTTTTTCTTTCTTTTTTCTCGCCATTCTAGTTTTAGGACATAGATTTTTATTCTACTTCTTATCTAAATTTCTTTAAATTGCGAAAATTTATTTTAAGTGGTTAAATTAATAGACACCAAAATTTTCTGGTTCGTAGTAATAGTTGGATTTGTACGTGGACCGGGTTATTGGAGCCAAACAGTCCTCAATTATATTGAGACCAAACGAATCCTGCCCCTCTGCTGCATCTTTTGCCTATTCGAAACGTGGGCAAAATTAGAAAAGTCTATTAATTGGATAACTTATATAATTTTTCTTTCCTTTTAAAAACTAATAAGATATTCAGTGAATGCACCGAGCAAGACGTTCACCACCTTTTGTACGTTCACCACCTGTAACTCGATCAAGACATTTAGCAAATATTACCGCCGTTGATTTTCCTTTAGAATCGTCATCCAGTCAACCAAGTACTCCAATTCAAATTTTCGATAATCCATTTTTTGAACCCGACCTCACAATTGAGAATCCGGAGAATATTCAGGGACAATTCATAGATCTTGAACCATTAATTTTTCCTCCGGATCCACCAATCATTCAAACAGAGATTGTTGAGGAACGAACCATTAAATCAGAATCTTCTAGTGATTCAGATTCAACAAATTCAATTATGGAAAATCTGGAACCTTTAAGTATGGAAGACCGAATGAGAGCTAAACGCACTGGCCAAGGTCACGCAATTACTCATCCTGACATTAATGCGCTAGATTATGAAATCAAAGGACAAATTCTATACATGGTGACTAATCAATGCCAATTTAGTGGTGCACCGAAGGAAGATCCAAATGAACATCTTCGTACCTTTAATAGGATCTGCACACTACTTAAAATAAGAGAAGTGGAAGATGAACAGATATATCTCATGTTATTTCCCTGGACTTTAAAGGGAGAAGCCAAAGATTGGTTGGAATCGTTACCTGAAGGGGCAATTGATACATGGGATGTTTTAGTTGAAAAATTTCTTAAACAATTCTTTCCGGCATCTAAAGCCGTAAGACTTCAAGGAGAAATTGTTACGTTCACACAGAAGCCAAATAAAACTCTATATGAGGCGTGGATATTAAGAGGATGTCCGCAAATGGTTTAGACACCTGTCAAATAGTACAAATATTCTACCAAGGATGCGACATCACTACAAGGAAAGACATAGATATAGCAGCTGGTGGTTCTATTATGAAGAAAACCGAAACTGATGCTTATAAAATTATTGATAACACTGCTTCCCACTCACATGAGTGGCATCAAGAAAAAGATATCGTTAGATCATCTAAAGCAGCTAGAGCCGATTCTAGCCATGACTTAGATTCCATTTCTGCAAAGATAGATGCTGTCGAGAGACGAATGGAAAAGATGACTAAAGATATCCACTCAATACGAATTAGTTGTGAGCAGTGTGGAGGACCACATTTGACAAAAGATTGTCTCAGTATTGAATTAACAATGGAACAAAGAGAGAATATTTCATACATAAACCAAAGGCCTGGAAATAATTATCAGAATAATTATCAACCGCCAAGACCGATTTACAATCAAAACCAGAATTATAACCGAAATATTCCATACAACAACCAACAAGGTCCTAGCAATCAACAAGTATCCAATAATACTTACAACCAGCAAAAGACCTAATTTTCAAAACAAACCACCACAAACCGATGATAAAAAGCCGAATTTAGAAGATATGATGACGAAGCTAGTTGAAACTCAAACGCAGTTTTTCACATCTCAGAAACAAACTAATGAACAAAATGCTCAAGCATTTAGAAATCAACAAGCTTCTATTCAAAATTTGGAACAAGAAGTAAGTAACCTAGCAAGGTTAATAGGTGAAAGAAAATCAGAAAGTTTACCTAGTGATACAAATGCTAACCCCCGGAATGAAACAACTAAAGCCATTACCACAAGAAGTGGTACTACACTTAAACCACCTGAAATACCTGTAACTTCTAATGAAGCTATTCCTACTCCACAAGAACAACAACCTGATCAAGATAAGGAAAAAAACCGGTAATTGAAAAGGTTAATGAAGATAACACAGTTAAGGCTAAACCTTATGTTAAACCATACCAACCACCACTTCCTTATCCGAGTAAAATGAAAAAAGAGAGACTTGAAGCCGAGCAATCCAAATTCTTGGATATGTTTAAACAGATAAATGTAAATCTTCCTTTCATTGATGTGATTTCAGGAATGCCTAGATATGCTAAATTTCTGAAAGATCTAATCTCAAATAGAAAGAAAATGGAAGAACTCTCGGCTGTTACTATGAATGCTAATTGTTCAGCAGTGCTGTTGAATAAGATACCAGAAAAACTATCTGATCCAGGAAGTTTCACAATTCCATATTTTCTGGGTAGTCTTAGTTCAATAGAAGCATTAGCAGACTTAGGTGCTAGTATAAATTTAATGCCGTATTCACTATACGCTAAACTAGACCTTGGAGAATTGAAACCAACAAGAATAAGTATACAACTAGCCGATAGATCAATAAAATATTCTAGAGGGATAATGGAGAACATGCTAGTTAAAGTTGGTACTTTAGTATTTCCAGTAGATTTTGTTGTTCTGGACATGGAAGAAGATTCTCAAGTTCCTCTCATATTAGGAAGACCATTCTTAAACACGGCTAAAGCAATGATTGACGTGTTCGGTAAGAAACTGACCCTAAGTATAGAGGATGAGAGTGTTACCTTTTCAGTTGATAGAGCAATGCAACAACCGCAATCTGCAGATGATACATGTTATTATATTCAAACTATAGATTCACATGCAGAATTGTTAGAAGAATTTCCAGAATTACAAGGAACAGGAGAATGTTCTTTAGGAGAAGGAACTGAACCAATTGATGAAACTGAAATGTTAGCTACACTAATAGCTAATGGATATGAACCAACAACAGAAGAAATTCAAATGCTAAAAGAAGAAGACAGATATCGATACAAATCATCGATAGAAGAACCTCCGACATTAGAGTTAAAGCCACTTCCAAACCATTTGGAATATGCTTATTTACATGGTGAATCTGAATTACCTGTAATAATATCGTCTTCTCTTACTGAGAATGAGAAATCACAACTCATTTCTGTGTTGAAAGCTCATAAACCAGCTATTGCATGGAAGATTCATGATATTAAAGGAATAAGTCCTTCGTATTGCACACATAAAATTCTTATGGAAGAAGGTCATAAAACGTATGTGCAACGCCAACGAAGACTAAATCCTAATATACAAGATGTTGTTAAAAAAGAAATAATTAAACTGCTAGATGCAGGTTTAATTTATCTAATTTCTGATAGTCCATGGGTAAGCCCAGTTCAATGCGTGCCTAAGAAGGGTGGCATGACTGTCATTACAAATGAGAAAAATGAGCTTATTCCTACTAGGACTGTAACAGGATGGCGTGTTTGTATTGATTATAGAAAATTAAATGACGCCACCAGAAAAGATCACTTTTCCTTACCTTTTATTGATCAAATGTTAGAAAGATTAGTCGGAAATAGTTACTATTGTTTTCTTGATGGTTTTTCTGGATATTTTCAAATTCCAATAGCACCCGAAGATCAAGAGAAAACCACATTCACGTGCCCTTATGGTACTTTTGCTTACAAACGCATTCCATTTGGACTTTGCAACGCCCCTGCAACCTTTCAAAGGTGCATGATGGCGATTTTTCACGACATGATAGAAGAATGCATGGAAGTTTTCATGGATGACTTTTCAGTCTTCGGTGATACATTTGAATCATGTTTAGTTAATCTTGAACGAATGCTTATTAGATGCGAACAATCAAATCTAGTTTTTAATTGGGAGAAATGCCAATTCATGGTTAAAGAAGGCATCGTTCTTGGACATAAAATTTCAAAGGAAGGAATTGAAGTGGATAGAGCTAAAGTGGATGTAATTGCTAAACTTCCACATCCCACCAATGTTAGAGGAGTTAGGATTTTTTAGGGCATGCCGGTTTTTACCGACGTTTCATAAAAGATTTTTCTAAAATTGCCACTCCTATGAATAAACTCCTAGAAAAAGATGCTCCATTCATCTTTTCAGATGAATGTATCAAATCTTTTAATATTCTTAAATAGAAACTCACTAATGCGCCGATCATGATAACACCAAATTGGAATCTACCGTTTGAACTAATGTGCGATGCAAGTGATTTTGCAATGGGAGCCGTTTTAGGACAAAGGATTGAAAAATGATTTCAACCTATATATTATGCTAGTAAGACGTTACAATGAGCACAAACAAATTACACAACTACTGAAAAAGAACTCCTTGCTATTGTCTTTGCTTTTGACAAATTTCGTTCATATCTCGTTCTAGCAAAAACGGTGGTCTATACCGACCATTCTGCTCTTAGATACCTATTTTCGAAAGAAGATGCCAAACCAAGATTAATCCGTTGGATCTTACTCTTACAAGAGTTCGATATTGAAATTCGATATAAAAGAGAAGCAGAAAATCTCGCCGCTGATCATCTTTCTCGTCTTGAAAATCCCGAATTAAAAGTTCTAAATAAATCGTCCATACAAGACAACTTTTCTGATGAATATCTATTGAAGATAGATTATAATAAAATTCCATGGTTTGCAGACTATGCAAACTACTTAGTATGTGGATTCCTTGAAAAAGGATTATCGTACCAAAAACGAAAGAAATTCTTCAGTGATATAAAACACTATTTCTGGGAAGACCCACATTTGTTTAAAAGTTGTCCAGATGGAATAATATGCCGATGTGTATTCGGAGATGAAGCTAGTAAAATCTTAAACCATTGTCACACAGGACCAACAGGAGGGCATTATGGGCCTCAACTCACAGCAAGAAAAGTCTATGATGCTGGATTCTATTGGCCTACAATTTACAAAGACGCACACCTTCTTTGCAAATCCTGTGATGCTTGTCAAAGGGCCGGAAAAATAAGTCAACGTGATGAAATGCCACAAAATGTCATTCAAGTATGTGAAGTATTTGACATTTGGGGTATTGACTTTATGGGTCCATTTCCAAAATCTCATAATAATCTCTATATTCTCGTAGCCATTGATTATGTATCTAAATGGGCGGAAGCACAAGCTCTCCCAACTAATGATGCACGAGTTGTAGTCAACTTTTTAAAACGTCTTTTTGCAAGGTTTAGAACACCGAAAGCTTTAATAAGTGATCGGGGTACTCATTTTTGTAATAATCAACTTGAGAAAGTTCTAAAAAGATATGGAGTAACTCATAAAATCTCCACTGCATATCATCCACAAACAAGTGGACAAGTTGAAAATACCAATCAAGCTTTAAAACGTATTCTAGAGAAAACCGTAGGATCAAATCCGAAGGAATGGTCCATTAAATTGGAGGATGCACTCTGGGCTTTTAGAGCAGCCTACAAAACTCCAATTGGAACCACACCTTTTAAACTCGTTTACAGAAAAGCATGTCATCTTCCAGTAGAAATTGAACACAAAGCATTTTGGGCTTTGAAGACATGTAATCTTGATTTACATGAAGCTGGACGTCTACGGTTAAGTAAATTAAATTAATTAGAAGAATTAAGACATGAAGCATACGAAAATTCATTAATCTATAAGGAAAGAACGAAGAAATGGCATGATAAAAGAATCAGAAGTTCAAAAGAATTTAAAGAAGGAGACAGAGTTCTTCTTTTCAATTCACGATTCAAGCTATTTTCTAGAAAATTGAAATCAAGATGGTCTGGACCATTCATAGTAAAAAGAGTTTTCCCATACGGAACGATATAATTAATAAATTCAAATGGGATTGAATTTAAGGTTAATGGTCACAGAGTTAAACATTACATAGATAGTCCAATGGAAGTTGACAATGAAGTTAATCACAATTTCGATACCACAGCTAACTAAGTGTGGGGAGAATCAAGTCTTTAAAGGATTTTATGTATTTCTGTTAGAGTTAGATTTTCTATTTTCGTGTAGTTCTCGAAAATGGAACCCGAATGGTTTTTCCCTAGCAGACCCTAAAGAACTAGTCTTCTCCCCCCATTCTGAATTTTTATTTTTTTTAGGTTTTATGAAATGAAGACTTCCTGTGAACTAAACCATGGTCTAATGCTACACGCTTTGATCACTAAACGTAATAATGACACACTACCGAGTGAACTGGTATCAGTAATCAGAGAAAGGTTGGACGGAGTAAGAAAAGAATCCAGATGCGAAGATAATAAGTTACAATTTGGTAAAGGAAAATCAAAATCTGCAGCGAAAAGAAGAGCACGACACCTTGAAAAATGTCACAAATGCGGAAAATGGTCACATGGAGGTAAATGTTCAAATAATCAAACCTATTCAAACACCGAATTTGTTACTTTATGCAGAGATGGACCGTTCATATGTTTAGAAGAAAAAACACTGAATGCTCGAGGTTACGCCTATGTAGCTATGGAAAACCAATTAAACCGACTATCTTATGAGTGGGCTAGATCATATCACTAAGAATATTATCTCACAGGTAAGTCTGTACAGTTTTTATTTTTATTTTTATTTTTAACCTTTTGATAATAAACGCTAATTTGTTCGCTATAAAGTATTAAATTGGTATTGAATAAAATTAGGTTTGGCGACCGAAATTATTGATATCATACAAAAATTTATTACATCACTACGAAATTTAACGTTTATTCTTAAGGTATAAATATCTTTAATCAATCAACCCAAAATATTTCAAAAATTCGTCATGAGTTAAATTAGGTCATGGAACCGAAATTACTTTACTGAAAAAAGGGGCGCATATTTTTGATAATATTTGATTGATTAAAGTGGGATAAAAGCCATAAAGATGTTTAATTTTATTTTTACTTTGTTTTTAAAATTAATATTAAAATAATATTGTAAACTTGTTTAAATTAACTCAATATATTTAAAATTGTAAATATTTGAAAAATTAATTTAATTAATAAAATTTTGTATGTATAAAAACAAAAATATAATATAAATTTGGTGTGAATTTATAATATGAATTTTTATTTAAGTTTGGTGTGAATTTTTAATTTTATGCATTTTAAATTTAAGTTTGGTGTGAATTTAAAAACAAAAATTTACTTTATTTCGTTAAGTTAAAAATATGTTTTTTAAAAATTCGTCGTAAGTTGAAGACTAGGTCGTTGAACCGAAATTGCTTTACCCGAGGAAGGGACGAGAACTTTTATTATCATTATTTTTAATCTTATTGAATTAAAGTATATCAAAAACATTAAAAAACCCAAAAATCTTAGCTTTTAAAACAATCGCTACAAAAAGACAAATTTTAAAATTTTGTCGAGGGACGGACTAGGACATGGATCCGAAACGACCTCATTCTAAAAACAAAGGAAAACAAAATTTTAAATTTATTTTATATTTGTTTTATAAGTTAAGGATTATTAAGAAGAAAAAAAAAAGGGCCGCGACTCGCGGAGTATGAAAGACTTAAGTACCGCAAGTCGCGGAGGACAAAAATTCCAGAAAAAATATAAGGGCCGAACAGATCAGTCTCCAAACACCCACACCAAAATATACTGCGAAAATACCCAAAAATCACCTCTAAAATCCGAATTTTTTTCACCAAAAATCATCACATTTTTTTACTAAAATCATGTTGAGAAGGATGCTATCAAGGAATTACTCAAGAAAAACGGTAAATTTCTACACCTAAACACCATTTAATCCGAAAATTAGTGTTCTTGAGAAAATTTATACCCAATTCGATTTTGATGCTTTTTAGTGTAATTATGCTTAAATTGTTTGTGTATTATGCTTGTATAACCTAGATTGATGCTATTTAACATGATTAGAAGCCTTAAACTTCAAATTTTGAGTAATCTAGGATTTGTGTTCTTGAGCAATTTGGGGCTTTTTGATATAAACAGGTTATGGCCGATTTTTTTCATGAATTATTGCTAAATTAAGTAGTGTAACATGTTTAGGTAGTTAAATGATCCAAATTTTGAGCCTAAACATGATTTTTGAGAATTAAAGTGGACTTTTTCAAGTCTAAAATTCATGAACTTGATTTTTGAGAAATAATGCCATTTGAAACTTGTTTAATTGCTAGTAATGATTATTTTGACATTTTATTTGAGTTGAATGCTTATGAACTTGACGAACATTTTCGTATATGCTTATTTGGAAAAGTGTAGATTTGATAAAAATATGAAAATGAGCATAAGTTTGATATAAACTGAACATGTCATTGTAATTATTTTGATTGATGATTTTGCTGACACTAATGCATATTTGGATGCACAAAAATTGTGTTTGATGTGTTTTGCAGACTGAAAGGGGTGAATCTTCATCCCAAGCTCGCAATGCTCCTCCTGAGAATGCGGAACAACAGGAGGTGGATAATTATTACAAACAAGATATACCTCATCCAGTTATAACATTTTCAGATATGCACGTGGAGAATTTGCATCCGAACTTGAGATTAGACAGACGTTGGATAGATTATCCAAAATACCAAAGGGGCTTGCATACTCTTCATTCTAAAGCTGTTGAAGTACCTAGGGTAATAGAATGGGAACCGTTAGAAGCTGTAGAATTGGCCGAGCCAATTAGGGAATTACTTACTCAGAGGTATGGTAATTCTACTTTTTAACGATTGGGTACATTTATTCAACATGCGTAGACCTGTATATAAAGTATGGTGTGAAGAATTATTGTGTAGTATAGAAATAAATGATCGGGTAGTTAGTTTAATCGATCGATCTTTTATTAGATTTTTGTTAGGAGGTTCGATGCGCCACATGTCTCTACTAGGCATGGCTCAGGCCTTACGTATATATACGCCTGAGGAGCTAGCATCTGCCATTTGTCGAGGGTTGATATTAAATGGTAGGAAAATTGATGAAAATTTTGATACGCATGGTGTATGGAGTCAAATGACTAGCCATCACCGATTTAAAGGGGGAAATTACTCTTATTTGGATATAGATAGAGCTGAGTTAAGAGTAATTCATAGGTTTTTAGCCAATTCGATTACACAAAGAGGTAAGAATAAGGAAAAGGTAAATGAACAGGATTTGTTTTACCACATGTGTATTCGAGACCCACAAAGTGCTGTAAGTATACCTTATTGTGTGGGTTATTATTTATCAGCTATGGTTAGGGGGATGAGACCGCACAATATAATAGGAGGTGGTATATTTATTACACTAATTGCTGAGTATCTCAATGTGGATATAAGTCAGGGGGATTATTAGTCGAAGAACCAGAACCTCACGATACAATTGGTTTAAATGTATATCATGGTGCTAAAGTTTTGAAGAGGCGAAATAATACCGCAGTACGATATAATGGTAGACATCCACAGGTTGAGAGAAATCAACAGCCAGGTAATGTGGCAGGGGGAAATGAAATGACAAAAATGCAAAGGTTTATAGCTTCACAAGAGTATGAAAATGCTAGACATCGAGCATTTGAAGATTGGCAAGTTCATCAAAACCAAATCATAGCTCATTGCCAACATATAGGTAGAAACTATATTCCTACTCCAACGCCCGTATTCCCTCCCTGGTCTATAGAGATGCAACCACCGTATCCTACTTATAACCCTGCCGAAGCATTCTATAACACATACGGTTATGCATGGAACCCCTACTGGTATCAATAACAACCCTAGTTTATTTAGTTTTTTTTTTTTTTTTGTTGTAATGTTACTACATTTAATACTTATGTTGATATTGTAATAGTTTTTATAATTTTCTAACTTTTATTATTAGATTTTAATAATTTTTGAATGTGGGGTAATATACCAAACTTCAAAAATATGTATATATATTTGCAGTTTATCTTATGTACACAACAGGGTTAAACAACGCATTTTCAAAGACTGGCATTAAGTTCAGCAAAAACTACTAATTTTGACGACAAGATGCAAAATATATGTGAAATAACAACAAGACGGAATGAACAAATGATGTGCACCATTTATCATTCAACACAAACAACAATATGTTTGGAAACTTTGGTAAAATTTAATCATTTTTCTGCGCTAATCACCCTCAATAATTTAAATTGTTACTAATTTCTTGCAAATGAGGGCATTGCAAGATCTTAAGTGTGGGAAGGGGTTAAATTCTTTCGAATTTTTAAAATTTTTTATCTTAAACACTTGTTTACCATTAAAAATACTAGTAAAGCAGTAGTTGTATTAGAATCTAGTGCTCTCTGATAATAAAGAACAGACCTAGTCTTATATACTAACTACCCACTTCCAGTAAAAATTTTCAAAATTTTCAATTAAATGAACTCAAAATTATGTTTATACATATTTATGAACGATAAAACTAGGTGTTAACACCGAAATTATTGTTACCTTGGAAAGGACATAAATTGAGAAACAAACTAAAATGTTAGAATTCATTTAAAATGGAATAGAGGAGAACAAAAAGGAAAAATAAAAGCCAAGTGTGGGAAAATTTACCAAGTTATTTTAAACATATGTCACATATTTCTGTAACAAATGTGACAACCCGGAAATTTCCAACCAAATTTAAACTTTATCTTTATATTATTCCGACACGATAAGCAAAGTTTGTTAAGTTAAATCTCAAGAATTTTAAATTGTGTTCATACATTCATTATAACCTCGACCAAATTCCGACGATTCACGAACCGTTATATATAAATAAATATGTATATATATGTATATATATATTATAACTTGAGAATATTAATAAAGTATTAAACGTATAATACTTTACATGAACGTATTTGTTTCAATATGTTTATCGATGGAATTAGAAGATAATATCAAATGATTGATTTATCAGATACATTATGATATCATTACGGGTCTATGTTATGAGGTCCACTATGATTTAAGAAATCTATTCTTTTTGACAACATTCGGAAAATGGTAAAGTGATTTATAAGTAAGAACGTGAAGTGTAAATAACTTAGATGTTGGATATCGACAAGTTAAGTAACTCGACATTTTTCATTAAGATGATTTCATACGTTTATTTAACCTTTGAACTTTATCCCATGCTTCACCAACAAACTGTAATTTAAAAACTTGAAACCTATTATGAATATATATGATTCTACTTTTCTAAAGCATTTTATGATATAACGATTTCCATTATTTTAACCTTTAAACAAAATGATTCTTAAAAATATATTTGGTTTTGGAAAACAAAATTATTATATTTATTTGATTTAGTTTCAAACGTACAAAAACGTTTTCAGTTTAAAAAGAACTTTATTATTAAAACGTATATAACTTTTATAAATATCCAGAACCACTTTTGACAACTCATTACTTAACCAGTATGATAAAGATAACGATATTTATATTTTATTTTATTAAATATATATAACGATTTAAATTAATATTATATATATTTATATGCGTATTATACGTACATAGTTTTATACTTTTACTATACTTAAACTTTACCTTTACTTTATTTTTACTTTACTTTAACTTTAATAATTCACTTTAATAATTCATACTTTAATAATTCACTTTAATAATTCATACTTTAATAATTCACTTTAATAATTCATACTTTAATAATTCACTTTAATAATTCATACTTTAATAATTCACTTTAATAATTCATATTTTAATAATTCACTTTAATAATTCAAAAATCTATTATAAATAGAATTCAATAGGTTTCATTATTTCATAGAAACTTGAAAATATTTTTCTCTAAACTCTCTCAATCGATTTACATATATATATATATATATATATATATATATATATATATATATATATATATATATATATATATATATATATATATATTTACTCCGTATTATTTCAAGATATTATTAGTATACATAAAATATTACGTCAGACAGAGTGCTGTCCGAGTGATTTCGAAATTGTTTTTCGAGTGGGATTGGATTAAGGAAATTATGGGTTATAGCTATGGAGGTGATTGGGTATGGTTCATGGGTATGCTCGTGAGGTCAATATAGTGTTTATCATCTCCGTTGCGTCTACGTACCTTTCCTGCAATATTGAATCTCAATATTGATACGTGAGTACTCATAATTTAACTTTTACATACTAATAGTGTATCCCTGACTAGTGCTCGAGTATATAGGATTATGCATGTTTGTACTTTTGATATTGCCTTTAGTTAGGTTATGTTGAATCCTGAATTAGTTATATATGCGACTGAGATAAGGTATAAGATATGCATGTCGTTGGAAAGCTAGCGAAAAATTAAGAACTTTTCATTTAGATATCGAATGATTTCGATGAACGGATTTGAAGTTATAGTCCATCGAATTTTTGTATTATTATTAAAAATGATTATTATTATCGTCGTTATTATCGTCGTTCTAGTTTTATCTTATTATTATTATTATCTTTATCAATAAAAGGATTTATATTTAAAAATTGTTATTTTTTTATTATTACTATCGTTATTATCGTTAAAGTTATAATTAGTATTATTATTATTATCCAATTATTATTATTATTATTATTATTATTATTATTATTATTATTATTATTATTATTATTATTATTATTATTATTATTATTATTATTATTATTATGATTATTATTATTATTATTATTATTATTATTGGTATTATTATTATTATCATTATTAATATATATATCATTATTTAAAAATGGTTATTATTATTGTTATTATTATTATTACTATATTATCATTAAGATAATTATTAGTATTATCGTTAATAATGTTATAGTAACTATCATTATTAATATTAGTGTAATTAAAACAAATATTTGTAACATCTAATTATTTTGATTACTATTATTATCATTATTACGAACACGATATAAAAGACGATTAAAAGCTATTAAACGAAACGATTAGGAAATAATGGGTAAGAGTATCATGATGAAATTAAAATATTATAAGATATTGATTTAGATAAAATTATCGTTCTTATTATTTTTATCATTACTATTATCATTAAAATTATCGTTAGTATTAAAACTATCATTTTAACAAAAATTATCATTTTAATAGAAATGTCATTGTTACTATAAAATATCATTACTATTATTATTTTAAATAGAATTATTATTTTAAAGATAATATTAAAAATTATCGTAAATATTAAAGTTATCATAATTAGAATTATCGTTTTATCATAATGTCATCTTAGTAATTATAAATATTGATATTTTATAATAATAATAATTATTACAAAATAATACAACTTTTACTTACTATCATTATAGATATTATTTTATCAAATAAATATTTAATACAAACATATTTTACTACGTGTAATAACTTACTTTAATAATACCTATCATATTATCTTTATAATATTAAATGAACCCTATAAATTTTATTACTTAATATATATAAAAGTATATTTTATTATATAAATATAATATAAATTTTTATTTATTAATAAATAAATTATATTATTTACTCTAATAAATCTTTTAAAAATATTTAAAAATATAAAATGACGATATTTAAACTATATATTAATCATGTATAGATTTTTAGAAATTATTTTGAGTCAAATTTACTTTTGTTGACTTTTGCATATTAGTCTCGAGCATTAGGATTGTGGTACACTTTGACTTGACCTAATTTGTTAGACAAATATTGACCAACACATAAATATATATAATTAATTTAGGTTCGTGAATTCGAGGCCAACCTTGAACTTGTTCAATGACGTTATATGTATTTTTACTACGAAATACAGTATGGTGAGTTTCATTTACCTTTTTACCCTTTATATTTTTGGGACTGAGAATACATGCGCTGCTTTTATAAATGTTTTACGATATAGACACAAGTAATCGGAACTACATTCTATGGTTGAATTATCGAAATCGAATATGCCCTTTTTTATTAAAGTCTGGTAATCTAAGAATTAGGGAACAGACATCCTAATTGACGTGAATCCTAAAGATAGATCTATTGGGCCTAACAAACCCCATCCAAAGTACCGGATGCTTTAGTACTTCGAAATTATATCATGTTCGAAGGAGGATCCCGGAATGATAAGGGATATTCTTATATGTATCTAGTTAATGTCGGTTACCAGGTGTTCACAATATGAATGATTATTTTTTGTCTCTATGCATGGGACGTATATTTATGAGAACTGGAAATGAAATTCTTGTGGTCTATTAAAATGATGGAAGTAAATGATTATGATAAACTAATGAACTCACCAACCTTTTGGTTGACACTTTAAAGCATGTTTATTCTCAGGTGTTAAAGAAATCTTCCGCTGTGCATTTGCTCATTTTAAAGATATTACTTGGAGTCTTTCATAGCATATTTCGAAGAACGTTGCATTTGAGTCATTGAGTTCATCAAAGATTATTATTAAATCAATTTATAGTTGGATAGTGGATATTATGAAATGGTATGCATGCCTGTCAATTTTTGATGTAAAGAAAGATTGTCTTTTAAAAACGAATGCAATGTTTGTAAAATGTATCATATAGAGGTCAAATACCTCGCAATGTAATCAACTATTGTGAATCGTTTATAATGTATATGAATGGGTCTTTTCAGTTGGTATCAGAGCGGTGGTCTTAGTGAACCAGGTCTGCATTAGTGTGTCTAACTGATAAGTCGTTAGGATGCATTAGTGAGTCTGGACTTAGACCGTGTCTGCATGTCAAATGTTTTGCTTATCATTTCTAGTCGGAAATCATCTGCTTATCATCCATAGGAAATTACTTGCTTATCATTATTAGTCTAGACACGTCTTGCTACATTAATTACATGAGTAGTGTATAGACAAAATTCATATCTTAGCATATCTGCTAAATCATATCTTATCGTATCTGTTACTTTAAACTGTGCCTGACATATCCGACAAATTCCTCCGTAATCTATGAAATCTTTTGATCTCTATATATAGATATCCTATGTAAATAGAATACCACCCGATAGCCGAAAAACATTTTATATTGAAAATCCTTTATCCAATCGTACGAAATGGAATTTGTCATCAGTTCAAGTCACTCGGATTCCGAAATGGAATCTCACTCAAGCTCCGAAAGCAGTGTGAGCGGAATGGATCAACCAATCAGTCATCACCTATTCTGGATGAATTGGGGATGGGTTCGTAGCCTCCTTAATCATTGGAAACAAGAAGAAGGCGATCCTTTCCATCCACCACATTGCCCTCTTGGCGAAGAACCTGAAGCACTTACCGGAGAACCTATTCGAGACACCATTTTCTCTCTCATTTCCAGGGTATCTCGTCACGATTATATACTACATCAAATTCTAGATTTTATTTATCCGCTCATTCCGACCGACAATCATCCTGGAATAATAGAAGAAGTCAACAAACTTCGCACTCGGGTAGTGGCTTTGGAGAATATGGTGCAGAGATTACAAACACCAGCAGCAGCACCAGTAGCATAACCAGTACCACCATCATCAACGCCAACAGTACCATTACCACCTCTAACTACAACCGCGTTGTAAACCTCAACTTCACAATCTATCCCACGAGCATCAACGTCATACGTACCATAGATACCAAGGAGTACCAACAACAATAACTGACGAAGTATTAATTCATAACTTCATTGGAGAAACATTCCGCGGCAATTATATAATCTCTAAAGTCTTAGAGATTATCTAATCTAGCCCTAACCATAAATCAGTTAAGCGAACCAAAATGATAGAAGGAAGAGTAGAAACCCTGACAAAAATGGTGTGTGATTAACAAGTTAAACTTGTTTTACCAACAGCATCAACAGTACCGTCAACGTCACCAGCATCGTCAGTACAGTCAATATCAGAATCAACAACACCTATAATATCACAAACTCCGTCAGTTCAATAATCACTGTGGACATCATTACGAATCAATAACGTGTATATTGTATCAACAAGTTATGAAGAATTAACTCATTCCCTCTGAAGAAATTATATATATATTTTATATATATATATTTTGAAATAAAAAATAAATCTTTCTGTGCTAAGCTATTGTGTGTGAATCTTAACTACTCAGTTAATTCATATTACAAATATGCAATAATGTACATCCCTCGCCCGCGACTTAACCATCGTTAACTGCAATCTCTGTCTCAATTCAACAAATTCCTAATAAATCAAGTATATATTTGATTTTACACTTCATCATTGATGTAACCGAAACTTTTCAGATAACATCATTCGTACTTTGCGAAGTTCACAAGAATTTAACGAAAACCAACATCACATCTCAACAAATAACGAAGTATTGATTCATAATTTCAATATTATTGAAGAAATACTTATGTAACCTCTAAAGCCTTCAATGAATTATTCAATTCTAGTTCCAACCGTAAATCGAATGAGTTTAATTTAGTATTAACTCATTAAAATCTATGTTACATCTGAGGAGAATATATACATATATATTTTCATAAAGACTGTAATAAAATTCTTATGTACAAAATATTAATTGTGAAAATTTTTTAACGGGTAGGTAATACCTGAGAGATATATATAAATTCACAATTAATATGTTACATTCTTCGAATCAGATTAAGCAAATTATCAATTATACTTCCTACTTTCACAATAATATACATTCTTTCATAGAAATTAAAACAACCATACTCATTCAAACCCAATTACATATTCTGCTTTTAAAATCTCAGAATTCAATTTGAGATATAACCGGTACCATCACTTTTAGATTCCTACATCTTTCAAAGCTATACTTTGACTTCAAAAGTGTGTTAGAACATCAAATGTATACAAACGATTACAATCTGTGTTCAAACCCTTCGAAAATCTTTGAAGACACTTCAAATAATGAGCAATCGAGATGATGATCCAACCACATATTACCCACAGTTATGTACTTAAAAAGCTCTCGAAACCAAAGTCATAATTCAACACATATCTGTGTCAGATCTTTTGGCATTTATTAGCAAAAATAACCTTGCGATTCCTTTGCAAAGTAGCAAATTATATCACAGCTCCAGCAAGACAACTTCGATTTTTTCATTCGGAGTAGCCTTATCATAATTTTGATATATGTGATTACCCTTTTGTCACCGGAGAACCTTTCATATTCCACCACATTAGCAATAAACTTACCAACAACTTCACTGATCTTGGGCATTCTGAAGAATCTTTATATTTATCGAAACCTCATCATTTACTCATATGCCTCTTGTAACGAGAATTGCCATACAAATCATTGGGAATTAGCAATCAGTATTTTGAAATCTCACAGCATGTTGACGTCAACAGTTATACATAACGTCTATTTCCAAGGCTTACATACTTCGAATGTGAAGTTTCTGAAAAACACTTTGAACCGCGAACTAGTTCTGGAAATGCTGATGAAGCAACAAAAACTGTAAACGACCTTAGCAGTAAAAAGTTTGATGATAAAGATTAGTGTATTAACAAAGCTCAGAAATAGAGAAGTTTTGGAATTGGAAAACGGATTGAGCAAAGTATGAAGGAGGCTGTGGACAAATCACAAAGACTGAACCTGCCTTCAAAGAATCCAAATGATTCAGTGTCTGCTGAAGTCATTAATGAATACCTTGCTCCTGACACTAAACCCTTACAGACAATATTCTTCATCATCATCTGATATTAGAAATTCTAAGATATCATCGTATCTTTCATTATAAATATCCTCCATATTTTTGAAGATATTTCCATAACTAATCTTATCTGGAATCAATTATCTCTTTGCACTATCTGTATTACATCAAAAAAGAAACTATTTAGTTCTTATACTCTGTAAACCTTTGAGTTTAAAATAAGAATGTTTTTGAAGTAGTGTTGGAAACTGAAGCATGAGTTAGTATAATATAATGACACTTGATCAACGTGATTATATTACAGTAATTCATGCTGAGTTTCTAAATGGAACGTGATGATTCACAGATCATAACATCATCATGTGCCATGTTATACGACTCTTGTATTCTATTTAACCTCTAAAATATCAAGAAAATATTTCTTGATGATTCGGCCTTTTTCAAGGTATTCTAGTAATTTGACAAGTCAAGATCGTGCCATCACAATTTCCTTCCTAGAACATTAACAATGTTCATTTCGAAATTCATATCTGTGAATTCTGGACCATTACAAGCGGTGCTTAATCGCAAGAAGAAGAAACGAAAGGATAAAACTCCGAAATAGAAATTGGGGTATAAATTGCAGCAAATAAAAGAGAGCATTAACTGTGGATGACAATGATTATAGAAGATAGAAACAGAGACTTTGAAATATAAGGGAAGATATAAAGCCCAACGACAAACCAAAAATTATAAACCATATATATCGATGCATATAGCAATATAAAGACACGGGAGAACTAGAAACACTATAAACCCAAGAGTATAGTAGAAGTAAATAGATTCTTCCGGCGGTAGATGAAAAAGAAGAATGAACGATATGAAAGTTATAAGTATATCGAGAATCAGAACTGGATGGAGCATATTGATGAATACTTTAAAATATGAGTTGAGGGGGAAATAATAGAAGGTGATGAAACATGACTAGGAACTTAGAAATCAACAGATTTAACTCACACAATGACGGAATAAGTGAATCAAACCCTCTAGTGAATAGGTTAAGCTTTTTTGGATTAATTTAGTCATACCACAACTAAATCAAGTGTGATTAGATCAACACCTAGAGCTATTATTCACTACCTGGGTGATTTGGGTTGAGAGAGAATCGGAGGAGCTCACCAGATCTGAGTGTGTGTAACAAATGAGAGGCTTAACCTAAAATGAAGAACATAAGACTTTATATACCCCTGCTGTTGACTCACCCGTACGATTCATCCATCACACATACGAGTTGGCTTCATCAGCCGTACGGGTGATCACTCACTTGTGTCTTCTCATTTAGGTGGTAATTGTGACTTAGCTCAGCATCAACCGTGCGTATGAGCCTGTCAGTCGTACGAGTGAGGCTTCACTCGGACGTCTGACTAAGTCTAACATAGTCAAACATCCAAATCTCATTCCTGCAGTTGCTGTAACCACATACAAACATGGATAGGATAATAACGAACGATCATGGTGGCCTGTAAACTGATGTACCTGCAATGGACGTGGGTAGATGTCTAGGGACTTGCATAAAATGCATCAACAAAAGGTGTGAGTTGTATAAAAACGAAGGAGGTGAATTTATAAGAAAATCTCCGACAGAACAATTAAAATGGACGATCGCATTTAAAGCGGATCCTAATTCCTTTTGTTACCGGTGAATCAAATCTTATTACAAAGATTTTCTTCAAATCTGGAAATCAATCATATCTACGTCAAATGATAAGATGAATCTATACTTACTCATTTCACTCTTCTATGTTAGCTTCATTCGTACTCTTCATATAAATGGATTGTTTATCCAAATTATTCGCTGATGATAAAACTCTAATTTTCAGCCTGTATGCATCATGAAAACATACTTATTATCATTCACGACCTTTCCACTCAAATTTCGGGACAAAATTTCTTTAACGGGTAGGTACTATGACAACCCGGAAATTTCCAACCAAATTTAAACTTTATCTTTATATTATTCCGACACGATAAGCAAAGTTTGTTAAGTTAAATCTCAAGAATTTTAAATTGTGTTCATACATTCATTATAACCTCGACCAAATTCCGACGATTCACGAACCGTTATATATAAATAAATATGTATATATATGTATATATATATATTATAACTTGAGAATATTAATAAAGTATTAAATGTATAATACTTTACATGAACGTATTTGTTTCAATATATTTATCGATGGAATTAGAAGATAATATCAAATGATTGATTTATCAGATACATTATGATATCAGTACGGGTCTATGTTATGAGGTCCACTGTGATTTAAGAAATCTATTCTTTTTGACAACATTCAGAAAATGGTAAAGTGATTTATAAGTAAGAACGTGAAGTGTAAATAACTTAGATGTTGGATATCGACAAGTTAAGTAACTCGGCATTTTTCATTAAGATGATTTCATGCGTTTATTTAACCTTTGAACTTTATCCCATGCTTCACCAACAAACTGTAATTTAAAAACTTGAAACCTATTATGAATATATATGATTCTACTTTTCTAAAGCATTTTATGATATAACAATTTCCATTATTTTAACCTTTAAACAAAATGATTCTTAAAAATATATTTGGTTTTGGAAAACAAAATTATTATATTTATTTGATTTAGTTTCAAACGTACAAAAACGTTTTCAGTTTAAAAAGAACTTTATTATTAAAACGTGTATAACTTTTATAAATATCTAGAACCACTTTTGACAACTCATTACTTAACCAGTATGATAAAGATAACGATATTTATATTTTATTTTATTAAATATATATAACGATTTAAATTAATATTATATACATTTATATGCGTATTATACGTACATAGTTTTATACTTTTACTATACTTAAACTTTACCTTTACTTTATTTTTACTTTACTTTAACTTTAATAATTCACTTTAATAATTCATACTTTAATAATTCACTTTAATAATTCATACTTTAATAATTCACTTTAATAATTCATACTTTAATAATTCACTTTAATAATTCAAAAATCTATTATAAATAGAATTCAATAGGTTTCATTATTTCATAGAAACTTGAAAATATTTTTCTCTAAACTCTCTCAATCGATTTTTATATATATATATATATATATATATATATATATATATATATATATATATATATATATACTCCGTATTATTTCAAGATATTATTAGTATACATAAAATATTACGTCAGAGTGCTGTCCGAGTGATTTCGAAATTGTTTTTTGAGTGGGATTGGATTAAGGAAATTATGGGTTATAGCTATAGAGGTGATTGGGTATGGTTCATGGGTATGCTCGTGAGGTCAATATAGTGTTTATCATCTCCGTTGCGTCTACGTACCTTTCCTGCAATATTGAATCTCAATATTGATACGTGAGTACTCATAATTTAACTTTTACATACTAATAGTGTATCCCTGACTAGTGCTCGAGTATATAGGATTATGCATGTTTGTACTTTTGATATTGCCTTTAGTTAGGTTATGTTGAATCCTGAATTAGTTATATATGCGACTGAGATAAGGTATAAGATATGCATGTCGTTGGAAAGCTAGCGAAAAATTAAGAACTTTTCATTTAGATATCGAATGATTTCGATGAACGGATTTGAAGTTATAGTCCATCGAATTTTTGTATTATTATTAAAAATGATTATTATTATCGTCGTTATTATCGTCGTTCTAGTTTTATCTTATTATTATTATTATCTTTATCAATAAAAGGATTTATATTTAAAAATTGTTATTTTTTTATTATTACTATCGTTAAAGTTATAATTAGTATTATTATTATTATCCAATTATTATTATTATTATTATTATTATTATTATTATTATTATTATTATTATTATTATTATTGGTATTATTATTATTATCATTATTAATATATATATCATTATTTAAAAATGGTTATTGTTATTGTTATTATTATTATTATATTATCATTAAGATAATTATTAGTATTATCGTTAATAATGTTATAGTAACTATCATTATTAATATTAGTGTAATTAAAACAAATATTTGTAAGACCTAATTATTTTGATTACTATTATTATCATTATTACGAACACGATATAAAAGACGATTAAAAGTTATTAAACGAAACGATTAGGAAATAATGGGTAAGAGTATCATGATGAAATTAAAATATTATAAGATATTGATTTAGATAAAATTATCGTTCTTATTATTTTTATCATTACTATTATTATTAAAATTATTGTTAGTATTAAAACTATCATTTTAACAAAAATTATCATTTTAATAGAAATGTCATTGTTACTATAAAATATCATTACTATTATTATTTTAAATAGAATTATTATTTTAAAGATAATATTAAAAATTATCGTAAATATTAAAGTTATCATAATTAGAATTATCGTTTTATCATAATGTCATCTTAGTAATTATAAATATTGATGTTTTATAATAATAATAATTATTACAAAATAATACAACTTTTACTTACTATCATTATAGATATTATTTTATCAAATAAATATTTGATACAAACATATTTTACTACGTGTAATAACTTACTTTAATAATACCTATCATATTATCTTTATAATATTAAATGAACCCTATAAATTTTATTACTTAATATATATAAAAGTATATTTTATTATATAAATATAATATAAATTTTTATTTATTAATAAATAAATTATATTATTTACTCTAATAAATCTTTTAAAAATATTTAAAAATATAAAACGACGATATTTAAACTATATATTAATCATGTATAGATTTTTGGAAATTATTTTGAGTCAAATTTACTTTTGTTGACTTTTGCATATTAGTCTCGAGCATTAGGATTGTGGTACACTTTGACTTGACCTAATTTGTTAGACAAATATTGACCAACACATAAATATATATAATTAATTTAGGTTCGTGAATCCGAGGCCAACCTTGCACTTGTTCAATGACGTTATATGTATTTTTACTACGAAATACAGTATGGTGAGTTTCATTTACCTTTTTACCCTTTATATTTTTGGGACTGAGAATACATGCGCTGCTTTTATAAATGTTTTACGATATAGATACAAGTAATCGGAACTACATTCTATGGTTGAATTATCGAAATCGAATACGCCCCTTTTTATTAAAGTCTGGTAATCTAAGAATTAGGGAACAGACACCCTAATTGACGCGAATCCTAAAGATAGATCTATTGGGCCTAACAAACCCCATCCAAAGTACCGGATGCTTTAGTACTTCGAAATTATATCATGTCTGAAGGAGGATCCCGGAATGATAGGGGATATTCTTATATGTATCTAGTTAATGTCGGTTACCAGGTGTTCACCATATGAATGATTATTTTTTTGTCTCTATGCATGGGACGTATATTTATGAGAACTGGAAATGAAATTCTTGTGGTCTATTAAAATGATGGAAATAAATGATTATGATAAACTAATGAACTCACCAACCTTTTGGTTGACACTTTAAAGCATGTTTATTCTCAGGTGTTAAAGAAATCTTCCGCTGTGCATTTGCTCATTTTAAAGATATTACTTGGAGTCTTTCATAGCATATTTCGAAGAACGTTGCATTCGAGTCATTGAGTTCATCAAAGATTATTATTAAAACAATTTATAGTTGGATAGTGGATATTATGAAATGGTATGCATGCCTGTCAATTTTTGATGTAAAGAAAGATTGTCTTTTAAAAACGAATGCAATGTTTGTAAAATGTATCATATAGAGGTCAAATACCTCGCAATGTAATCAACTATTGTGAATCGTTTATAATGTATATGAACGGGTCCTTTCAACAAATAACTGAAAATACCTTTGCTTTGGACTAAACTAAACAGTTTTACCCGATTTACTGTAAGAAAGATGGATCTACACGATGAATCAATTCTATCATTAAAAGGAAGTAAAGTCTTTCGAAAAAGACACGCGCTTCTTGATTTAGGTCATGAAGTTGTCGTCCAGACCAGCTGTAGGTTGACGAAAAATCTAGAAAAGTCATCACTAAAATCAGCAGGAAATCCACGGACCTCAGCATAAAACAGGTTCGTCAAGTGGTCAGATTTATCCTAACCATGAGAAGGATTTATCTCGTACAATGGGGGGCACCGTGCAAATTAGCTGGATAAGACTAATGAATCAGATCCCCAGAAAGAATAATCTCCTTAAAGATTAAAAATCAGCTTTTAAGACTGATATTACTCAATCCTAGAGATTGACCTTAAAGATTGAGAATTACAAACTCATGGAATTCGATGATATCTAAACTCGAGCTTGAACGAGAAAATATTTTGATCAAAATTAAAACCGATTTGTTTTCTGAAAACCTATTTTCAATGCGTTCATTACCATTGAACGTAAAATCCTAGGAATTCACCTGAAATTCATTAGGTCACCTGAACCAAATCGAGTGTCAACCGTAAGAACGGTGGTTGCATAGTATGGTCAAAGACAGGACCTTGTGCCAGACCGAAAAATTATAAGGGTGAGCTTTACTATTGCTCCTACCAAGGGTAGTAATTGCGTCCGACACGTTATAGACCATAATTAAAAGCATGTCAGGGGACATTGCCTTAACAGTTGCTTGTTCAACGCTTTCCTTTACAACCGGACGGTAGTTTATCGAAAGGTAATATTCGGAGCAAGTATACTGGACGTGTTGCTTTCCCAATACAAGGTTAGCAAGTGGGTGACACAAAACCACAAGTTTTGAGCTAAAATTTTCAAATCTGAAACCCACCAAACCCACAAAAATATTTTGCAAACACCGGTGAAGGGTTATTCTGGAAAACTTATCTAGGGTAAAAGCTAGATTTAATTTTCAAAAGATCAAATGTTTTCATAAAGATCCAATTTCCTTAACGGATCTAAATTTTTATAGTCATGTGGGACTGTAAACCACATCGTTACTACCATTGTTTATACCGCCATATAGAAATCACTGATGTACAAAGTGTGAAGAATAAAGAAGTGATTCTAGTATTTCAAGACTATATTGCTTGAGGACAAGCAACGCTCAAGTGTGGGAATATTTGATAATGCTAAAAACGAACATATATTTCATAGCATTATTCCTCAAGAAAGACAAGCTTTTAGTTGCAATTGTTCTATTTACAAGTGATATTCGTTTAAATAATAAAAGGTGAAGACAAAAGACAGATTCGACGAATTGAAGACGCAAAGGTCCAAAAAGCTCAAAAGTACAAAATACAATCAAAGTGGTTCCAATTATTGATAAGAAACGTCTCGAAATTACAAGAGTACAAGATTCAAATCGCAAAGTACAAGATATTAAATTATATGCAAGGACGTTCGAAAATCCGGGACCGGGACCAGAGTCAACTCTCAACGCTCGACGCAATGGACTAAAAATTACAAGTTAACTATGTATATAAATATAATATAATATATAATTAATTATATAAATTATATATATATATTATATTTATATAAAATCCGTCGGCAAGAAAGGAGCCAAAATGGAGTGAGCTGTAAAATCAAACTCCCCGACTCGCGGAGTTTGAAGAGGAAAAGTGCCGCGAGTCGCGGAGATTCCCTGAACTCAAATCCCTATAAAAGGCAACGCAGTTTGATCATTTTTAATATCATATATCCATCCTCTCTATATCTATACGTAATATTTATATTTATAATTTATATTTTAATTTTAATTTTAATTTTAATACTAATAATAAGGGTATGTTAGCAAATGTTGTAAGGGTGTAAGTCGAAATTCTGTCCGTGTAACGCTACGCTATTTTTAATCATTGTAAGTTATGTTCAACCTTTTTAATTTAATGTCTCGTAGCTAAGTTATTATTATGCTTATTTAAAACGAAGTAATCATGATGTTGGGCTAATTACTAAAATTGGGTAATTGGGCTTTGTACCATAATTGGGGTTTGGACAAAAGAACGACACTTGTGGAAATTAGACTATGGGCTATTAATGGGCTTTATATTTGTTTAACTAAATGATAGTTTATTAATTTTAATATAAAGATTTACAATTGGATGTCCCTATAAATAACCATATACACTCAATCGGACACGATGGGCGGGATATTTATATGTACGAATAATCGTTCATTTAACCGGACACGGGAATGGATTAATAGTCACTAGAATTATTAAAACATGGGTGAAATTATGTACAAGGACACTTGGCATAATTGATAACAAAGTATTCAAACCTTGGGTTACACGCAGTCGATATCCTGGTGTAATTATTAAACAAAGTAATAAAACCTTGTTACAGTTTAAGTCCCCAATTAGTTGGAATATTTAACTTCGGGTATAAGGATAATTTGACGAGGACACTCGCACTTTATATTTATGACTGATGGACTGTTATGGACAAAAACCAGACGGACATATTAAATAATCCAGGACAAAGGACAATTAACCCATGGGCATAAAACTAAAATCAACACTTCAAACATCATGATTACGGAAGTTTAAATAAGCATAATTCTTTTATTTCATATTTAATTTCCTTTATTTTATATTTAATTGCACTTCTAATTATCGCACTTTTATTTATTGTTATTGTATTTAATTGCACTTTTAATTATCGTACTTTTTAATTATCGCAATTTTATTTTATCGCACTTTTATTTATCGCAATTTCATTATCATTATTTACTTTACGTTTTAAATTAAGTTATATTTATTTTTAATATTTTACATTAGGTTTTAACTGCGACTAAGTTTTTAAAATCGACAAACCGGTCATTAAACGGTAAAAAACCCCCCTTTAAAATAATAATATTACTTTTATATATATTTGTATTTTTATAAATTAAAACTAATATAGCGTTAAGCTTGTTTAAAAGATTCCCTGTGGAACGAACCGGACTTACTAAAAACTACACTACTGTACGATTAGGTACACTTGATAGTGCTCCAAATGAACATATATTTAGTAGCAATATCGTTCCAATATGTAAAGTTTTTAAATGTAATTTCCTTATTTTTAGTAGTAATAGTTAAATAAATAAGTGCGAAGACGAAAGACGCAAATCGCTCGAAAATGAAGATTTAAAGACAAAAACGAAGATTTGAAAGACCAAAACGTCCAAAAAGCTCAAATGTACAAGATACAATTCAAAAGGTTCAATTTATTGATGAGAAACGTCTAAAAGATATTAAATTATACGAAAGGACGTTCGAAAATCCGGAACCGGTACCCGAGCCAACTATCAACGCTCGACGCAACGGAGCTGAAAGTACAAGTCAACTATGCACAAGAATATAATATAATATTTAAATAATTCATAATAAGAATAATAATAAATAATAAAAAGTTGTTAATTGAGTATAGTTAAGGGGTCATAAGTGAAAATTTCAAATCAACATTTGCCTATAAAATGGAATTCACGTAGTAATGAAAAAAGACACCTTTTTCCAATCTTCTTTCTTTCTTATGTAATTTATATTTATATTTATAATATTAAGTTTAATTTAAGATTAATAATAATTGGGTTATTGTAAGAAATGTTTTACGGGTTTTAAAGTAGGAACTCTGTCCGTGTAACGCTACGCGATTAATAATCACTGTAAGTTATGTTCTTCCTTTTTAAATTAATGTCTCGTAACTAAGTTATTATTATGCTTATTTAAGCCGAAGTAATCGTGATGTTTGACTAAATATTAAGACGGGGTTATTGGATTTTGTACCATAATTAAGGTTTGGGCAAAAGACCGACACTTGTGGAAATTGGACTATTGACTATTAATAGATGGGGGGTATTGTCTAATTGAGTGACAACTCATTGGAGTCTGTCGAACCTATCTTCAAATTAATTATCCTAATAATTAATAATGATTATGGTTGTCCTATTTAGTGACGTTCATATGGAATCTATTATAATCATTTAATTAATTATTCGGGTTGGGTAATTGATTATTCAAACTGATCAAGTGGGTAAATTAATATTCATATCTAATCAAAACAGGGGTAGATTACATACAGTGATAACTGGTGTAATTGTTGACAGAAGTGATAACTGCGTCACAGTTTAAATCCTTAATTAGTTGGAATATTTGACTTCGGGTATAAGGGTAATTTGACGAGGACACTCGCACTTTATATTTATGACCGATGGACTATTATGGATAAAAACCAGATAGGTATCAAATAAACCATGACAAAGGACAATTAACCCGAGTAACAATTAATTAAAATCAAAACGTTAAACATCATGATTACGGAAGTTTAAATAAGCATAATTGTTTTATTGTATTTTTCATCGCACTTTTATTTTCTGTCATTTTATTTTCTGTCATTTTATTTATCGCAATTTATTTTACGCACTTTAATTTTTGTCATTTATTTTTACGCTTAAAATCGACAAACCGGTCATTAAACGGTAAAACCCCCATTTTATAATAATACTACTACTTATTTATATATATATTTTTACAAATAAACTTAATAATATAGCGTTAACTTCACCAGCTCCCTGTGGAACGAACCGGACTTACTAAAAACTACACTACTCTACGATTAGGTACACTGCCTATAAGTGTTGTAGCAAGGTTTAGGTATATCCACTCGATAAATAAATAAATAAAACTTGTGTAATATTTCGTCGCATTTTGTATTAAAAATAATACTATTTCGTACCCTCACGCTACACACATCAAGTTTTTGGCGCCGCTGCCGGGGAGCGCTAAAACGCTATATTTTTAATTATAATAATATTGAAATAAAATATAATAATATAATAATATTGAAATAGAATATAATAATATAATAATATAATAATATAATAATATTGAAATAGAATATAATAATATAATAATATTTTAGAATCAAATTTGATACGTAAAGTATTAAAAAGTCGTATTTATTAAATACTTCAGGGGTATATTATGTAACTTATAATTAATAATTTCTATCATGTCGCTTTCATGTGAATAGTAAATTAATTAATTTATTTTCATTTACTATTCATGAATAGTAAATGAATTAAAAAAAAGTTTTGAAAAAAAAATTATAATTATAAAAAAATTATTTATTTGTAAAAAAAAATCGTTTTTTTAAAAAAAAAAAAATCGTTTTTTTTAAGAAAAAAAATTTCGTTTTTTTTAAAAAAAAAAAAAAAAATTTATATAAAAAAAAAAATTTTAAAAAAAACAAATTTAAAATCCTTAAAAAACGAAATATAAAAAAAAATTAAAAAAAAAAGTTTTTTTTTTTTTTTACCTTTAGATTTTTAGACTCTAGTTACAATTTTTAGTATTAAGTTTAGTTTTGCTATAGTTATTTTTATTTCTAGAATTTTTAGGTTTGCCGTAAAATCCCTTAAGTGCTTATTCCTTAGACTAAGATTTATGTGCTTTAGAATTTTGCGACGCCGTTTTTCGCGCTACTTTCTTATTTTTATTTTTCGACGCCTATTTTTCGACCTTTTATTTTTCGACCTTTTTCGACGCGCAATCTTTTTCTTTCTTATTTCTCGCTATTCTAGTTTTAGGATAAGATTTTTATTCTACTTCTTATCTAAATTTCTTAAAATTACGAAAATTTATTTTAAGTGGTTAAATTGATAGACATCAAAATTTTCTGGTTCGTAGTAATAGTTGGATTTGTACGTGGAGCGGGTTATTGGAGCCAAACAGTCCTCAATTATATTGAGACCAAACGAATCCTGCCCCTCTGCTGCATCTTTTGGCTATTCGAAACGTGGGCAAAATCAGAAAAGTCTATTAATTGGACAACTTATATAAGTTTTTCTATTTTTATAACTAATAGGATATTCTGTGAATGCACCGAGCAAAACGTTCACCACCTTTCATACATTCACTACCTGTAACTCGATCAAGACATCTAGCCAATATTATCGTCGTTGATTTTTCTTTAGAATCATCATCTAGACGACCAAGTACTCCAACTCAAATTTCCGATAATCCAATTTTTAAACCCTAAATATAAAGGCTCTCACAACCAAGAACCCGGAGGATATTTAAGGACAATTTCAAGATCATGAACCACTAATCATTCCTCCTGAACCACAAACCGTTAAATCAGAATCTTCTAGTGATTCGTATTCAACAAATTCAATTATGGAAGTAACGGAACCTCTAAGTATGGAAGATCGAATGAGAGCCACACGCACGGGCCAAGGTCACGCCATTATTCAGCCAGATGTTAGAGCATCAGATTTTGAAATCAAAGGACAAATCCTACACATGATCACCAATCAGTGCCAATTTGGTGGTACAACAAAAGAAGATCCAAACGAACATCTTCGAACTTTTAATCGGATTTGTAATCTCTTTAAAATCCGAGAAGTTGAGGATGAAACTATTTATCTTATGTTGTTCCCATGGACTTTAAAGGGAGAAGCCAAAGATTGGTTAGAATCATTACCTGAAGGAACGATTGACACATGGGATGTTTTAGTTGAGAAATTTCTTCAAAAATTCTTTCCGGCATCTAAAGCCGTGAGACTTCAAGGAGAAATTGTTACGTTCACACAAAAGTCAAATGAAACTCTATATGAGGCGTGGACAAGATTTGGAAAGTTGTTGAGAGGATGTCCTCAACATGGTTTAGACACTTATCAAATAGTACAAATATTCTACCAAGGTGTCAACGTTGCTACACGAAAAGACATCGACATAACAGCTGGTGGTTCCATTATGAAGAAAACCGCAACTGAAGCTTACAAAATTATTGATAACACAGCCTCCCACTCTCATGAGTGGCACCAAGAGAAAGATATATATCTCTCATCTAAAGCGGCTAGAGCCGATTCTAGCCATAACTTTGATTCCGTTTCCGCAAAAATAGATGCTTTCGAGAGATGAATGGAAAAGATGAATAAAGATATTCACGCAATACGAATCAATTGTGAGCAATGCGGTGGACCACACTTAATGAAAGACTGTCACATTGAACAAACGATGGAACAACGTGAGAATGTTGTCTACATGAACCAAAGGCTGGAAAATAGTTATCAGAATAATTATCAACCGCCAAGGCTAAACTTAAATCGAAATCAAAACATTCTTTACAATCCAAAAGGACCCGAAAATAACTGGTATAACCAACAAGGTCTGAATAACCAACCGACTCAAAACAACACTTTCAATCAACAAAGACCTAGCTTGTATAAACCACCACAACAACCCGAAGAGAAAAAGCCAAATCTAGAAGAAATGATGGCAAAGCTGATTGAATCTCAAACACAATTCATTACATCTCAAACCCAAACGAACGAGAGGTTTGATCAGTCATTAAGAACTCAACAAGCTTCCATTTTGAATCTTGAAAAACACGTAGGTACTCTTGCTAGCATGATGAGTGAGAGGGAACAAGGAAAGCTACCGAGTAATACTGAAGTAAATCCTCGAAATGAGAATGTTAATATGGTTTCAACGAATTCTGAAAAACCAGCACCAGAAGATGGGAAGGTTTTAGATGAGAGTAACAATGAAGAAGTTACACCACCACCACCCGAGTATGTAAAGCCAGTGGTGGCACCATACAAACCACCCATCCCGTTTCCAAGAAAAGGAGTTGAGTATGAGCAAGTGATAGGTAATAAAGATTGTGATACCTCTGGAAAGAAGAAGAAGAAAAAGAATAAGAAAGTGCAAGAAACAAAAGCCGTAAATATAAACCCGGTGAAGACAGTTCCACCAAAACCTCCACCTAGGGTAGGTGATCCGGGTGAATTTATTGTTCCTTGTCTACTTAGTGATTGTGTCATGTATGATGCACTAGCAGATTTAGGTGCAAGTGTAAGTGTTATGCCTCTTTCCTTATATAAGAGATTAGGTGTAGGTGAGTTAACTCCAACGGATATGAGTGTTCGACTCCTTGATCAAACCATTAAGCACCCAGTTGGAATTGCTGACAACCTACCCGTTCAAGTAGGCAATTTAACCTTTCTAGTCGAATTTATTGTCATTGACATAGAAGAGGACCCAAACATTCCTCTAATTTTAGGTCGGCCATTCTTAGCGTCCACCAAGGCGTTATTTGATGTAGGAAATGGAAGAATGACACTTAAAAGTGGTGACAAATCGATCACTTTTATGATTCGAAAGTCTAAATCTCCACCAGCCAAAACCGTTGAACCAGTAAAAACAATTGGTAAGAACCATGTGCTTTTACCAACTCCAACGGTAATACTTAGCAATAATGAAACGCCTAAGTGTGGGGAAAATGAAGTAACACCTAATGATGACATGATAACAAAGAACCCCGTTGTTGATACGAAATTAAATGATCCCGTTATTAATAGTTCAATGAAGAAACTTATTAAACGGATTCGCGATGCTAGAACCAAGGGGAACTTTAAGTTATGTAACCGGTTAGTATCCAATCTATCACCTAAAGAAAAGGAGAAACTAGTTGAAATTGTGGATATTACACAGGAATCCGACCAATGGCTTAAAGAAAAAGTCACGGATATGCAAGTTGATTATGGACCAAGAGAAATTAACGATGAAGTTAATCACAATTTTGACACCACGGCTACCTAAGTGTGGGGAGATTCAAATGTTCTAAAAAGAAAATGCTATCTAGAGTTAGTTGTTCTGTTCTCGTGTAGTTCCGAGAATGGAACCCGATTGGTCTTTTCCGCTAGCAGACACTAAAGAACTAGTTTTCTCCCTCCATTCTGAATTTTTGTTTTGTAGGTTTTTTTTTATGAAATTAATATGCATTTTAATTTAAGTTTTTAAAAACAAAATTTACTTTATTTCATTAAGTAAAAAAATAATTTCTAAAATTCGTCGTGAGTTGAAGATTAGGTCGTTGAGCCGAAATTGCTTTACCCGAGGGCGGGGCGACAAATTTTGTTATCATTTAATTTTATTGATCTAAAGTATGCAAAAAAAAAATATATTATATTAATTTTTGAACGTAGGGGTTATATACCAAACTTCAAAAATATGTATATATGTTTGTATTTTATGTTATGTACACAACAGGGTAAAACAGCGCACTTTCAAAGACTGTCATTAAGTTCAACAAAAAGCTACTAATTTTGATGACAAGGCGCAAAATATCAAATGTGATGTAAAATAATATGCTTACAAACTGGGTATTTTTAATCACTTTTCTACACTAATCACCCTCATGAATTTATAATTATAGTCTGATTTCATGCAAATGAGGGCATTGCATGATCTCAAGTGTGGGGAAGGGTTATAAATTCTCTCGGGTTTACACTTAGTTTATTTGCCAAATTTTGTGAAAATTTGAAAAATTTTCAATTAAATGAACTCAAAATCATGTTTATACATATTTATGAACGATGAAAACTAGGTGATAATACCGAAATTATCGTTACCTCGAAAAGGACATAAATTGAGAAACACCCTAAAACGCTTGAATTCATTTAAAATGAAATAGAAGAAAATAAAACGGCAAAGAAAGAAACTAAGTGTGGGAAGAATGTACCAAGTTATTCAATTTAAAACATATATCACATATTTTTGTACAAGATTATTGCAGGTACTTTTGCTTTGGACGATACTAATCAGTTTTACCCGGTTTACTGTAATACATTTGAAAGAAAGATGGATCTACACGATGAATCAATTCCATCATTAAAAGGAAGTAAAGTCTTCCGAAAAAGACACGCGCTTCTTGATTTAGGTCATGAAGTTGTCGTCCAGACCAGCTGTAGGTTGACGAAAAATCTAGAAAAGTCATCACTAAAATCAGCAGGAAATCCACGGACCTCAGCATCAAAAAGGGTCGCCAAGTGGTCAGATTTATCCTAACCATGAGAAGGATTTATCTCGTACAATGGGGAGGCACCGTGCAAATTAGCTTGATAAGACTAATGAATCAGATCCCCAGAAAAGGATAATCTCCTTAAAGATTAAAAATCAGCTTTTAAGACTGATAATACTCAATCCTAGAGATTGACCTTAAAGATTGAGAATTCAAACTCATGGAATTCAATGATATCTAAACTCGAGCATGAACGAGAAAATATTTTGATCAAAAATACAAACCGATTTGTTTTCTGAAAAACCATTTTCAATGCGTTCATTACCATTGAACGTAAAATCCTAAGAAATTCACCTGGAATTCATTAGGTCACCTGAACCAAATCGGGTGTCAACCGTAAGAACGGTGGTTGCATAGCATGGTCGGAGACAGGACCTTGTGCCAGACCGAAAAATTATAGGATGATCTTTACTATCGCTCCTACCAAGGATAGTTCTAGCATCCGACACATTAATAAGACCATAATCATCTGCATGTCACGGGACATTGCCTTAACAGTTTCTTGTTCATCGCTTTCCTTTACAATCGGACGGTAGTTTACCGAAAGGTAATATACGGAACAAGTAAACTGGATGTGTGCTTTCCGATACCGGGATAGCAGTGGATTACACGAACCTAAAAGTTTTAGCCAAAATATTGATCCACAAATATATTTTGCAACACCGATGATGGATCAAATCAGAAAACTTATCTAGGGTAAAAGCTAGAATGAATTTTCAAAAGATCAAATGTTTTCATAAAGATCCAATTTCCTTAAGGATCTACATTTTCATAGTCATGTGGGACTGTAAACCACCTTTCAAATGTGCACTTTGCTTTGGAAACCGAAAGTAAATCGGCTATTTGATTGCAAGTGTCGTTGACCTAAACCCGAGGCAACTGTGGATGACACACCCACCTTTAACCATGGTTCTATCGTTACTATCATTGTTTATACCACCATATCAAAATCACTGATGTACAAAGTGTGATGAATAAAAAAGTGATTCATGTATGTTTTTATTTCAAGTTCTGTATTGCTTGAGGACAAGCAACGTTCAAGTGTGGGGATATTTGATAGTGCTCCAAATGAACATATATTTAGTAGCAATATCGTTCCAATATGTAAAGTTTTTAAATGTAATTTCCTTATTTTTAGTAGTAATAGTTAAATAAATAAGTGCGAAGACGAAAGACGCAAATCGCTCGAAAATGAAGATTTAAAGACAAAAACGAAGATTTGAAAGACCAAAACGTCCAAAAAGCTCAAATGTACAAGATACAATTCAAAAGGTTCAATTTATTGATGAGAAACGTCTAAAAGATATTAAATTATACGAAAGGACGTTCGAAAATCCGGAACCGGTACCCGAGCCAACTATCAACGCTCGACGCAACGGAGCTGAAAGTACAAGTCAACTATGCACAAGAATATAATATAATATTTAAATAATTCATAATAAGAATAATAATAAATAATAAAAAGTTGTTAATTGAGCATAGTTAAGGGGTCATAAGTGAAAATTTCAAATCAACATTTGCCTATAAAATGGAATTCACGTAGTAATGAAAAAAGACACCTTTTTCCAATCTTCTTTCTTTCTTATGTAATTTATATTTATATTTATAATATTAAGTTTAATTTAAGATTAATAATAATTGGGTTATTGTAAGAAATGTTTTACGGGTTTTAAAGTAGAAACTCTGTCCGTGTAACGCTACGCGATTAATAATCACTGTAAGTTATGTTCTTCCTTTTTAAATTAATGTCTCGTAACTAAGTTATTATTATGCTTATTTAAGCCGAAGTAATCGTGATGTTTGACTAAATATTAAGACGGGGTTATTGGATTTTGTACCATAATTAAGGTTTGGGCAAAAGACCGACACTTGTGGAAATTGGACTATTGACTATTAATAGATGGGGGGTATTGTCTAATTGAGTGACAACTCATTGGAGTCTGTCGAACCTATCTTCAAATTAATTATCCTAATAATTAATAATGATTATGGTTGTCCTATTTAGTGACGTTCATATGGAATCTATTATAATCATTTAATTAATTATTCAGGTTGGGTAATTGATTATTCAAACTGATCAAGTGGGTAAATTAATATTCATATCTAATCAAAACAGGGGTAGATTACATACAGTGATAACTGGTGTAATTGTTGACAGAAGTGATAACTGCGTCACATTTTAAATCCTTAATTAGTTGAAATATTTGACTTCGGGTATAAGGGTAATTTGACGAGGACACTCGCACTTTATATTTATGACCGATGGACTATTATGGATAAAAACCAGATAGGTATCAAATAAACCATGACAAAGGACAATTAACCCGAGTAACAATTAATTAAAATCAAAACGTTAAACATCATGATTACGGAAGTTTAAATAAGCATAATTGTTTTATTGTATTTTTCATCGCACTTTTATTTTCTGTCATTTTATTTTCTGTCATTTTATTTATCGCAATTTATTTTACGCACTTTAATTTTTGTCATTTATTTTTACGCTTAAAATCGACAAACCGGTCATTAAACGGTAAAACCCCCATTTTATAATAATACTACTACTTATTTATATATATATATTTACAAATAAACTTAATAATATAGCGTTAACTTCACCAGCTCCCTGTGGAATGAACCGGACTTACTAAAAACTACACTACTCTACGATTAGGTACACTGCCTATAAGTGTTGTAGCAAGGTTTAGGTATATCCACTCGATAAATAAATAAATAAAACTTGTGTAATATTTCGTCGCATTTTGTATTAAAAATAATACTATTTCGTACCCTCACGCTACACACATCAACACTGCCTATAAGTGTTGTAGCAAGGTTTAAGTATATCCATTCTATAAATAAATAAATATCTTATGTAAAATTGTATCGTATTTAATAGTTTTTCATAGTAAAATATAAGCTATTTCATATACACCTCGCAGAACATCAATAATTGCCACCATTGAATTATGTGAACATGATAATTGCCACCATTGAATGTTATGTATCGAGAGAATGATTTTTATACACAGGTTATGTGTATTATATTTTGTACCCGAGATACGTGTACGGTTACTAAGATTTATGAAAAAGGATTTTGTACATGAGAAAGGTGTACTTTATTTAAAAGATATCGCATGTACATTACAGGTGGGTATAGGATTCGGGCCCATTTGTACCATTCAACATTTAAATCTTGTGGTCTATCAAAATGATGAATTTTATTGTTTTATGATAAACCTATGAACTCACCAACCTTTTGGTTGACACTTGAAAGCATGTTTATTCTCAGGTATGAAAGAAATCTTTCGCTGTGCATTTGCTCATTTTAGAGACATTACTTGGAGTCATTCATGACATATTTAAAAAGACGTTGCATTCGAGTCCTTGAGTTTATCAAGATTATTATTAAGTCAATTATAGTTGGATATATTATGAAATGGTATGCGTGTAGTCAACTTTCGATGTGATGAAAGTTTGTCTTTTAAAAATGAATACAATGTTTGTAAAATGTATCATTTAGAGGTCAAGTACCTCGCGATGTAATCAACTATTGTGAATCATTTGTAATCGATATGAACTTCGTCCGGATGGATTAGGACGGGTCATGAAAACTTTGTCACGAGCACGGGTAACATAACAAACATGTAGGTTTCATTCTAATATTGTAGCTCTATGTATTAACGCATTTCTTCCCAATATATATATATATATATATATATATATATATATATATATATATATATATATAATCAAAGTAATATCTCATAATAAATGTACATAGCTCGTATCTAATCAAACAACAATTGATACAATAACAATTTTAGTCTTATAAAATGAGAGTACTTACTTTGCAATCTTTTCTAAAGATCTTAATACATTTATGATGCTCGCAGTCCTAGCTCGCGTTCTTAGAATAATAACCCACTATATCTATAATTTAGTAGTTCTACGTATTTATTTTAAAGAATTGTAAGATTGATGATTTTAACTGGATGTGTAGTAACAACCTATTTATACTAAGTTGGTAAGGTGCTTGTCACTAGAGCTAGTACATAGCTACCATTCGGTGTCATTCCAAAAGCAATTCTTACTTGTTAAGGTAATAGCCACGTAGTTTTTTAGGTGATTACTCATGAAAATAGGTGACACCTCAGGATCTTTTTACGAAATGCATATGTCACACCTTTAACTTTCATAAATAATTTATTACAAATATTTAATCTATTAACTTAAACTAATGTAATACATAGTACTCCGTATTAATTAAGTTCACTTATATATATACCTTACGCACATAGAGTTAAAGATACTACAAATTATTTACATCATGACATTCATATAAATCTATATATTTATACCCTTATACTAAAATTTATCAAATCAATTATTTAATACTTGATTCATATATCCATATGAATTTACGTGGCATGTTGGTAAGCATGTAGAACATGTGAAATTATATAGTTATATATCCGTGATTTAAAACACAATGTTCTTGTTAGGCAGTCCTAACGAAACCCAATTCAGTCACACAGATATTTTCTGTGACCATCATCACAAAAGTAATTTATCTAGTCACTTAATAAATTATTCTCACATAATTTATTATTTCACTTTTCTAATTAATTTGTACTCTGTATCAATTAACAATAATTTAAATATCATATATAAATATATAGTAAAATAATATAATAATTTAAGTAACATATATAAATATATAGTAAAATAATATAAAGTTACCTATTTTGTCTAGGCCAATAATCCGGGTGTTATATTAACCCTTTGGAATAAATAATATCTTTACAAACTATTTTTGTAGTCATAAATTGGAAGGAATTGAAAGAGAAAAAGTGAAATAACATAGGGATGAATTAAGCAATTTTTGTCAAATCTATATAGTCATATAAAACTCTAAAATGATGTTGTCAACATTAAGCTAATTATGCTTTAATTTTCATAATGATAATGTCATAATTATATATTAATTTAATTAAAGAATAATACAAAATCTTTTATAAAAGGAAATACTAATCTCTCCTAAAATGTAATTTTAATTTTCTAAAATAAAATTAAAAGACATTTATTATTACTAATAATTATTATTATTATTATTAAAAATATAAATAGCGAACTTTATTATTATTATTTACTTTTGATATGATAATTATAATTATAATTATTATATTATTAATATTCAAATATGGATTTTTTATGAAATTAATTACGTTACATATGTATGCAAAAATACATGTCTTTATATATTTGTAAAAACAACGACAAGTTTCTTAGTTAAACGGATCATTAAAATAAATGAATTTAACATTTACATTCACTTAATACCTAAAACATGTCATTAAATTATTTCGTTTAAACAAACCCGTAATTTCACGGGTCATTTCACTAGTAGTAAGATAAAATGGTATGTCATTATCTCATACACGAAACATAAAAAACCTTGAATTAACGGAAGTTATATAAAGAAAGTTACTAAAAGCATCACAATTACTGACAAATTATAAGGCTAGATTCTTATATGAATTGGGTTTCACGTCAGGAATGAAATCCCGTACATCATTTCATCATCAAGTACTCGTATTTAACACCTCATCTTTGTATCTTATTTTATAAAGATATGCGATTAGGTAACTACAGTATAAATCTCTTAAAATTGAAGTGTAAAAAACTATTCTATACAACTTAACCCATAGAATTTTGACAAAAATAAAAGAATAATGCTACATTCTCAAAAGGTTCACATAAAGTTTTTTACGAGAACGATGTACCTCCAATAAAATATATAAAGAGACCTGAGAGAAAAAAGTATCAATTGAATTTAATTGGTGCTACAATTTAGACCACGTCAGTTTGGAAAAAGATGATATTATATCAAAATAAAAAACATTTAAAGTACTGCTTATACAATGCTTTGTAGATTATACAACAGTATTGTAAAAAAGTGATTTTAATTTTTAACGGTTCAGTTCTCACGTGAAATAGTTGTTCCGTAAAGAAACAAAAAAAGGTGTGTTATTTTTCATTTCTTGCAACGATATGACATATAGGGGTGTTCATCGGTTCGGTTTTTGGTTTGTTCGGTTTATTCGGTTCGGGGTATTCGGTTTTTAAATTTTTTTGGGCCAAACCGAAAACCGAATTCAAAGTTAAAACCGAACCGAACTAAAAACCGAATTCGAATTCGGATTCGGTTCGATTTTCGGTTAAAACCGAAAATTATGAAAAAACTGAGAACGATGATAATTTTATTGTGGCATTACTGATGTCTTAGTTATTTATATCATAAAACAATGACGTACTATTAAATTATCAAGAATTCGATGATTTATTAATATTTACAGCTTAATTATGACTTTTATTGCTTATATTATTAAGAAAAAGAACATAATAATTTGAGTAACATAATTATAAGGTGAGCTACCAAATCGTTATATGGGTGAGATCATATTTTATTGATTGGATCCCAAATTATAATGACATTAAAACATAAATATACAAATTAAATTTCTAAAAATTTTGAATACGGTTTTGAATTCGGTTTTCGATTAAACCGAATTCAGAATTTTCAAAACCGAAAATCGAATCGAAAACCGAATTCAAATTTGGTTTTGGTTTGACTCGATCTAAAAACCGTTTTTTAAATTCGGTTTGATTTTTTTCGGTTTGATTTTCGGGTTCCACGGTTTCAACCCAAATACTGACCACCCCTAATGACATACCATTGTCACATGGGTGAAATGTAACTATAAAGTGGAAACATAAACAAAACACGTATGTTGATTGTTGCTGTTCATACTATGAGATAACGTCATTACATAATTGAAATAGGGTAAGTTTAAATGGCAATGGTAAACAACAACAGTGTTTTTCTGCTAGATTTGTAAGTTTAGATATATTTATTTTTATTTAGTCTTTATATTGTGATGAAAATAAAAAAGTAAATGAGACAAGACATGTTAGAGTCAGTGGTTAACGTACGATTTGTTGTTTGTGGGAATTAGACCATTCGTAACGGTGTGGGTTGCTTTTTGATGACTAGAACGTGTGGTTTATTTTAGTGAAGTAGTGGTGGTGTGGGTTTGTAGTGTGGGTTAGGAGTATTGTGATAATGTGTTAAAATATAATTGGTTTAAGTATTAAGAGGGGATAAAAATTAGATTTTTTAAATAATAAAAAAAAACATCACGCTCGTCGCCTTCCCCGTCGCCAGGCCACGCAACTCAACGCTGCCCCTCTCCTGTGACGACCCGGAAATTTTCGACCAAATTTAAACTTAATTTTTATATGTTCACAAACGTTGAAGTCTCAAAAACTTTTAACTGTGTTCACGTATTCGTTTACCCTTCGACTGTTCTCGACGATTCACGAACAATTATGTGTAAATAGATATGTATGTATATATATATATATGTGTGTGTGTGTGTGTGTGTATATATATATATATATATATATATACATATGTTAAATTATGAAATAGTTATAAAACATTAAGCGGTTTGGTTAATATGAAAATAAGATACGAAATCAATTATATGACTTGAGAATGTTAACAAGTATTTGATGAATAATACTTTACATAAACGTATTAGTTTCAATATATGTTTATCGACGAAAGTTAAAAGATAATATCAAATGACTGAACTATCAAATACATTGTGATATAATTACGGGTCTCTGTTGTGAGGCCACTGTGATTTAAGAGATCGTTTCATTTTAACGATATTCGGAATAAATGGTAAGTGATTTACATGTGAGAACAAAGTGTCAGATAATGATAGTTAGATAAAAGTTAGTGGAGAACTAAAGTTCATAATATTCAATTGATTTAATTTCAAACGTGCGGAAAACGTTTTTCAATTTAATAGAAATTAATTATTAAAATGTTTTGTTTAAATAACATAATATATACAATATGTTGGTAGATCTATTATTAGAATTAAATATATAAATAACTCGCAACGTGTATTTAAAACATGTTTATAAATATTGAATATATATATGATTTCAAATTAATTAAGTAAATGATAGTAACATTTGTTTAATGATTCGATTAATATTTAGATAAGTTAACTAGAACGTTTAAGAAATTAAAATAAACGCTAATACATAAATGAACTATATCTAGTTAAGTTTTAAAATGAAAACGTTATATGATATAATATTTTCGATTATGTAAACGATCTTAAATTATACTTTGAAATATAATTAGTATTTAAAAAACTCAATACTATTAAATAAATATTTCTAATACATATAAATTTATATTTCTAATATATATATATATATATATATATATATATATATATATATATATATATATATATATATATATATATATATATATATTAATAAACAATGAGAAGTTGGTTTAAAGAAGCAAATGTCCATAACGCTCGAACGTTTATGTTACATTTTGAGTGATATAGCTATTGATGATTTGAGTCTAAATGTGGTTAGAAGTACACGTCGCATAATATAAAATGCTAGTTTTCTAAGCGTACGAAACGACGATCGAAAAACCGGAACCAGGACATTAATCGGGTGACAACGTACAAGTCGTCGGAATAAAAATTACAAACTAACTATGTATATGAATATTATAAAATATATAAGTAATTATATAAATTAAATAAATAAATATATATATTGTAAGACCCTGATCCTGTTTCAGTAGAAGTGGACGCCGTTCAAATTTTGGGACGTCGTCTAGCAAAGAAAGGTGGGACGCCGTCCAAGATTTGGGATGCCGTCTAACAGAACTGATGGGCCAACTGTTAGTTTATTTTAAAAAGGGGCAAAATGGTAATTTCACTTAGGGTAGGTTTGGATCCTTCAAAGCTGACCCATTGATCATCTTATCCTCACTTTACACCCACAAACACTCTTATCTTCAAACCCTAGAGAAAGGAAGAGTTTTAGAGAGAGGAAGCTCCATTTGGAGAAGAAGGAGTTGGATTCTCACCAAAGCTCGGGTTCTAAAGTTGTTCATCTCGTTCTTGGCTACGTTGTGGTTGTTGTGGTAAGTTCAAACTCCGAATTTCATTTGTTAGATTTGATTTTCAAGTTAGGGTTTGCGATTGATTAATTGTGAAACCCTTTTAGATGATGAAGTGGGTTTATGGTGACTAGTTATTCTTGTCACATGGCGGGTTTTGGGTTGGTTGACGATTTGGCCATGATTAGGCTTTGATAATGGGTTTAATCACTAGGTTTAGTGATTATGGAAGTGTTGGAACCCATTTGGGCGCATTTGGTTGACTAATTTTGAAATGGGTCAAAATTAGGGTTTTGGTGTCAATTTGGGGAAGATAAGTGTTTGACACTTATGGTTGGGTTTAATTGGTGTTTTAGGACCATTTTCACTTGTGTTAGTGATTATTGGTTAGTTTGGGCGCGGTTTGTGCTTGGAAGTGCATTTGGGTCGAATTTGCACCAAGTGTTAATTGGGTTGGTTTGTAAATTCACCCTAATTATGTTGGTTGTTATGTGTTAAATGGAATAGGTAAGTTCCATTAGCGAGTTGCGGGATTGGATTGCACTTCATTGAGGCATTTAAGGTGAGTGTAAATTTACTCTACGTGTATGTATGCATAGGATGGGTGCGTGTTTGTGGAGTGACCCTTGCTCGGGTTTGCTCTATGTATGTGTGGGCGAATGGACTCCTCTTGTTCTTCGGGTCCATGTGATACGCTTATGCATTTTGGGTTACCACCCTTGATGTTGTGATTGGCTAGTGTATTGGATAAACCCTTTGGCGATGGGTTTTGCTAGCTTTTGTCGTGGTGATGATTCGGGTAGTGAATCGCGTGATGTTCGGATTCACTAAGGCACGTGAAGTTCGGCCAACCCTATTGTGATGTATGACTAAGGTATGAATCGCGTGAAGTTCGGATTCATAAAGGCGCGTGAAGTTCGGCCATCCTTAATAGTCAAGTTGTTTGGAGGTAGTGAGTCGCGTGAAGTCCGGATTTACTATGGCGCGTGATGTTCGGCCAACCTTCATGTGGTTTAGGTTAAGGGGTTAACCTTGTCATGTTGTTGAGTATATTATTTGTGTATGCACGTATATAATTATTGTTGTGTTGTAGCTAATCTTGTGGCGTTAGCTTGGAGTTTTCGTAGTGTGTAGCTACTTTGTGTATGTGCCTATTTATAGCTTGCTTGCCATGCGATGGTGGTATGTGTTTACTCTTTGTGCTTGGTGATGCGTAGTCGTTTTATGCATATGTATGTGTATAGTATCTTTACGTTCACTAAGCATTAGCCTACCCTCTCGTTGTTGATATTTTTATAGGTTCGCGTGTTGCCAGCTCGGGTAAGCATGGGGATTAGAAGATCTTGCTTTTAGATTTGATTAGGATTGGGGTAGCGTATCCCCAATCACCATGCTCGGTCTTTAGTTTATGTTAAAACTCACGTGGTCGAAAACTTGTAATTTTGTACGAAAGTCGTAAAACGGTCGATGTGGGCCCGGTGTCGTAAAACTTGGTTTTATCGTGGAAAACTCTTAGTTTTAATTATTATAACATATTGTGAATGTGTTTTCGTGTAAAAGTGTCGGAAAGCGGGTTTTCCGCTCGCGTGTAAATGTAAAACTGATCAGAATATTTCAGTTCATTTGGACGCCGTCCAAAAGGCTTGGACGCCGTCCAAAAGGCTTGGACGCCGTCCAGTCCTTCAGAACTGGACGCCGTCCAATTAGCTGGATGTCGTCCAGATGTACTGTCCCACAAATTTTTTTAAGGCGTGTTTTGGTCGGATAACGGATTGGGTCGTTACAAGTGGTATCAGAGCATGGTCTAAGGGATTTAGGTGACTTGAGATAGGTGCCTAGACTTAGACTTTTGTGTGTGCTTATTTGTTTCGGGACTTGTAGGGATTTCGGGTCAGAATGGAAATTTTTTTAGTTCCTTAATTATAGGTGGGCTAACGCTTATATTAATATGAGGATATTATTAATATACTATTGTGTTGTGTTTTGTTATTGTTTGCGTTGCGAATATCATCAAGCAAGATAGTCATTGTACTCACAAGTTGATACGGTGTGTGTGCGTAATAAGGACTTGCAAACCTTATTACGGGTGCAAATCGTGTCTAATAAGTGATGTACGACGAGTGTTGAGCAAGATGGGATGGTTTGGTGTGCGTGGTTTTATTTCTTTTTCCCATGTTTAATCATTTTTGCATTCTTTAGAATGGCGACGGGAAATGGTACATCAAGCGGAGAACGAAACAGCAACAATGAGTTTGCGGCGAGGGTTGAGGCCGAGGTTGCAAAACAAGTGAAAAAAATTTGAGAAGAGTTCGAAAGAAGGCTTATCGAGCCTCGGGGTAATGGTAAGAAGGAGTTTAGTTACCAGGAGTTTCGAGCGACTAAACCTCCTATGTATCATGGAGAACCGGATCCGTTAGTGAGTACTCGTTGGATCTCGGCAATCGAAGGATGTTTTCGTACAAGTGAGTGTCCTCCGGACAAAAAGACGAGAATCGCTACTAGTTTGTTTCGAGATGGTGCGAAAGATTGGTTGGATGGTAAGATTGATACGGTCGGCAAAGAACCGTTCATGAGTTTGTCATGGGGCGATTTTAAGAAGGAATTCTTTGAAGAATTCTGAACGCAAGCCGACTTGACAAGAATGCGTGAGGAGATACGCATGTTGAGACAAGGGTCTATGGACCTAAATACTCTACGGGCTACCTTTATGTCTAAGGCGCGATTTTTCCCCGAGTACGTGAATAACGAAAGGTTGTTGATGCAAGACTTCCGTAAGGATTTAAATGATGAGTTACGTGGGAAGATAAGCCTTGGGCAAGTGAACTCGTTTGCCGAGCTATTTGCCGTGGCTAAGGGTTTTGAGCCATATCCTTGGGAGATAATCGATAATGCACCGAGTAAGAGAACGGTTGACTCGTATAGCACTCCGAGTAAGAGAATCAAAAGTGCAACTGGAGGTACGAGTGATGTGGGGAAAGGAACATCGAGTTCTAGTGCGTCTAGATGTTTCAAATGCGGCGAAAGAGGCCACAAGTTTTGGGAGTGCCCGGCATCGGGTGATGGTGATGTTGTGTGTTTTAATTGTCGTGGAAGAGGGCATCGCAAAGTGGAGTGTCCCTCGCTAGGGACGGTGAACGTCACGAGGAGACGATGAGGTACAATTATGTTGTTTTTGCATAATGTACTTTTGTGTTAAATGCAGTGTGAGTGTAGGCCTTGGGTAAATTTTATCCTCCGTTGGAGATAATAGTAGCGGGTGGTCGACCTACGATTATGATATTATTATACACTCAGTAGAGTGTATGAGTGGTGTGTTGCACCTTGACTCTATTGTGCGAGTCTTTAGGTGCTCAGGCATTTGGTGAAAGGACCCGTCCTAATCCATCCGGATGAAGTCCATATCGATTATAAACGTTTCACAACAGTTGATTACATCGCGAGGTACTTGACCTCTATAGGATACATTTTACAAACATTGCATTTGTTTTTGAAAAGACAATCTTACATTACATCGAAATTGATGGCATGCATACCATTTCATAATATATCTAATTATAATTGACTTAATAATAATCTTGATGAACTCAACGACTCGAATGCAACGTCTTTTGAAATATGCCATGAATGACTCCAAGTAATATCTTTAAAATGAGCAAATGCACAGCGAAAGATTTCTTTCATACCTGAGAATAAACATGCTTAAAAGTGTCAACCAAAAGGTTGGTGAGTTCATTAGTTTAACATAAATAATCATTTCCATCATTTTAATAGACCACAAGATTTTCATTTTCAGTTCTCATAAATAAGCGTCCCATACATAGAGACAAAATATCATTCATATGGATTGAACACCTGGTAACCGACATTCACAATATGCATATAAGAATATCCCCATCATTCCGGGATCTTCCTTCGGACATGATATAAATTTCGAAGTACTAAAGCATCCGGTACTTTGGATGGGGCTTGTTGGGCCCGATAGATCTATCTTTAGAGTTCGCGTCAATTAGGGTGTCTGTTCCCTAATTCTTAGATTACCAGACTTAATAAAAAGGGCATATTCAATTAGATAATCCAACCATAGAATGTAGTTACGATTACTTGTGTCTATTTCGTAAAACATTTATAAAAGCAGCGCATGTATTCTCAGTCCCAAAATATATATTGCGAAAGCATTTAAAAAGGGATTAATGAAACTCACCATACTGTATTTTGTAGTAAAAATACATATGACGTCATTTAACAAGCGTAGGGTTGACCTCGGATTCACGAACCTATATTATTCATATATTTATTAAAACATCTACTCGTAATCGAACAAATTTAATATTTGTGATATAATTGTTATACTTAATAATTTATAGGTTTCATAATTTTATTTTATATTCTTTAGCTAAGATGTTAGTATAGTTTTGTTAAATATATTAATTTTTTTATTGTAAGAATAATAATATTATTAATAGTAATATTGATAAATATATAAAAATGATACTAACAATAAAAATGTTAAAAATAATGACAATCCAAATAGTAATACTAATAATAGCTTTTAATGATAGTAAAAATGATAATAATAATTTTAATAATTATGATAGAAATAATACTTATATTCTTAAAAGTGATAATATTAGTAATAATAATAATACTTATAATGATACAAATCATAATAATAATAATAATTCTAATTATAATTTTAATAACAATTCTAATAATATTACTAATAATAATAATAATAATGATAATAAAAATAATAATAATAATAATAATAAGAAACTACCTCAAAGAGTTTTCCCAAAAAAATATAGCGGAGACCGGGCTCGAAACTGTGACCTCCCGAATAACGCAAACATTCCTAAACCATTCATGCAAATTCTGTTTTTCTGAAATTATTACCAACTTAAATCTATTTAACCGGTTTCTGTTTTTCTTTCTAATTCATCTTCTTCTACAATTTCAAAACCCATTTGATCTCTTCATCATTATCTTAATCATAATCAAAAACCATATTCCTAATCGTTGTCTAAACCATTATCATAATCATAATCCTATAGTGATCATAAAATCATCATCATCTTAACGGGTTTTCATCATCATCGTGAACTTCATTCATCATCATCTATCATGTATTTCATACCTACACACCGTATCATCATTCAACACGGTTACTCATCATCGTTATCATTATTCGTCGCCTGGTTACCAACATCATCAACGTTAATCATTTCCGTAACATGATCAATAGTATCATCTTCTTTCCATGCCCTTTACTACTACGTATCATCATCATCTTAACAGCTTGGTCCATAAAAAAAATGTAAACAAAAACAAGTGGTTCGTGACATGCTTGTGGGCCGATACCATCCTAATTGTTTTTGGCTTTTGAAATCGTAATAGACAAAGGAACAGCTGTAAGTTGATCGAATACTATTAATGAATGAAAGCATTAGTTTGTGGTGGGGTAATATAATAACAAGTGGGATCTTATAATATTGTAAGTGGGTTTGAGTTTGTGTACTTTGAGGACATAGAACCCGCATCAAATAAAAAAAAAATACGTAAACATCTTATTTAATTAATCCATCACCATCAACAATAGGTTGTTATGCATTTCAACTATCTCCAATCAATTTGTCTCTTTAAGTGGCCAAATGGGTTGCTTTCTGTCAAAAAGGAAATCAATAAGCTTATATGGTTGATTAAAGATAGTAACTTAATAATAAAAGCAACGAGGGTTTTCTATTCTTTATCTTTGGAGTGTTTGTTTGAGAGATAAAAATAAGCGGTAACAATATAGCAAGTTAATTTCGAGTAGTAGTAGTTTGGGTGATCAAGATGGGTTATTCAAAATAGGAACCCATATGGTAACAATAAGGAGGTGTTCTTGGGTGGTGGCTGTAACAGGAAACAGGAAACACGATATGGCTGGGGTTGTGATGGTTCATGGGTTTGGGGTGTATAAGCAGCAACAAAACAGTCGCAAAGAACGTAAACGAGTAGCAGGAGTAACAACTCAAGTTGAAGGTGGATAATATGGTTTGATGTGGTGGCCGGTGGTGATGGCTTGGTTGCACTGGAGAGACGAGTAATAGAAAAACAAAGGCTTTAGTTCGGTGGTGAGTAACCGAATGAAAATAGTAGCAATGACAACAGTCATGGCAAAAAAAATGGTGGTGACATGCTGAAGGAGGTCGAGGTTGAAGTGGGTTTTGGTTTTGGTATTTGATTAAACCGATATAAAGAATAGAAGTAACAAATGCAGTAACCTTCATCACTCATTGGTGTTTTTGCGGTTTTATTATAACCAAGAAAAGGAACGAACACTAGTGGTGGGGATTGGTTTCCTATAACTCATGTAAGTGTATATGTATACTTACATAATTAGATAAAGAGCCAGAGAATAAGAATCACCTTAAGTTATTTGTGGTGTCGACAGAGTTATTCGAGCCAGATAGAAGAAAACAAAGAAAGTATAAAGTAGATACTGACATTCAACAGATTTTGTTTATATTACACCAGTGATTGACAAACAATTCAATCAGATGAAGGGTTAAAGAAAGTGAAAGGGATTGGAAACAGAATTTGGTTATATCTAAAATCAAATTCGTTCTAGTACAGATTTTAGAGACAGAATCAAAGATCACCTACAGATTGATAATGACATGAAACAGAATACGTATACCATTGTATTTAATCATATTTTTATATATTTATCTGTATATGTAATTCTATATAAATATATAACTGTATTTTATACATATGTATTTATATATCTGATTTTCTATATCTGTTAATATATCTGTATATATTTATATATGTGTTCATAAAGTATATAATCAATATTTATATTAATTAATGAAAATTGTAATTATAATACTTATTATTAATTATAGAAATAGAATTACTAATAATAGTATTAAATATAGAAATACTTATAATAATAATAAAAGTAAAAATATAATGATATCAGTAATAATAATATAACAAATTTCATATCTTTATATTATATCGTTAAAAATAATAATATTAATAATAACGTAATAAATCAAATGTATCAAATTTCATATAATATTATTAATGATATTGATATTGATATTAATATTATTATTAATTAAGTTTATAATGATAAAGAAAGTATTAATTTTAATACATCAACTATATTTTAAATTGTATTATATATTATTATTTACATAATATAATCATATATAATATGATATCCTTTATTAAATATTTATTATTTATGAATTGTATATATATTATAATATTAATAATTAATCATAGAAATCATATATATTTATATATAGATTCATTTTAAATCTACACTTAATTATTTTGTATTCTATTTTACATAATAATTCTAATGCTTAAATTATATTTTATAATTTCAAATTAATATACATATACTTACATTTATATATACATATTTATTTGCAATTAATTGTTCGTGAATCGTCGAGAGCAGTCGAAGGTCAATTGAATATATGAAATAGTTCATACTTTTTGAGACTCAACCTTACAGATTTTTCTTAACGTGTCGGAAACATATAAAGATTAAAATTTAAATTTGGTCAAAAATTTCTGGGTCACTACATTTGGTTGATATCGGGTCGTTAAGCTCGTTCGAGTGAGACCCTTAAGGTTCCAATTGTGTTGTGCGTATTGTTGACATGGATGACATTCCTAATTAAAATACCATATGATGACGTCTTGATAAATGGATGAAGGGCGTAAACCTTGGTGCAACAAAGCATTCCTTAGTGGTGGGAAATGTTTCTACCAAGCCATGGGAGTAGGCTTTGGTGTTCAGTTATTAAGAGCGTGTCCGCTTTTGCGTTGAGGATGGCGAACCATGAGTTTCGATGGGTGGATAAAACTCTAAGGATCGAATGTTTGATCTCGATATGTGTTGGTAACGGAGTCTACGTGACGCGATGTTAGGTGCCTCTTTCATACCTACTAGCGTGGTATTCGACTCTGGTGGTGTTGCGGTTACATTGTACTTAGGGTACCGGAGAGAAACCCTTAGGTACATGAGTGACTAGATGGGAAATTTGACAAACTATAGCAATTGGATGGTTGCGGGAGTAGAGTTTGCGTAATTTGTGGTACACTCTTCGTTCGAAGTGTTTAAGGATTGGTTAAAAATCCTTCGTATGCTCAAAGTTGGAGCAAGATGTGGTGATGGGTCGTGTGAACCCAATTGTTAGAAAAGTCTACCTTTCGGTAGCATTGAACTGTTGTACAAGGTGTGTGTTGTGTTGGTTTTGTGTCGTTGTTTAAATAAAGCCAACGGGTGACGGTGTGCGTCAATTTCTAATGTACGAAATGAATTCGCGAGGATTTGAGTATTACGATCGATGGAGAAATTGGTCACGTATGTCGGAGAGTGGTAATTATCGCGGATGATGTTAACCCGGCGATGCGGTTATGGAACGTAGTTCCAAGTGGGGGAGATACACTCCCGCACGAGGAGGTTTTAGCATGAGATTTCGGATAATGCTCATAGTAGATCTGAAATTTGTGTCGAGACCTAGATTTGGTCGATTTGTGGTAGAGTACAATTTCGGTTAAATTGTACTTAAGGTTTCGAATTTGAATTATCACCGAGGTAGTAATACGGTGAATCTCGTTGGGAGATATATGGATGTGTTTGACGAGCAAGGTGAGATCCCTCGGTTAAGGGATGTGCGTGTCGGAATCACTTCTAGAGAATTATTGTTTTGTGCCTATGTGCGATATAGGTGTTTCTTGCCCGATTGTGGTGGCGTTGTGTACACGTACGTGTGATGCGTGTGCAAAGATCTTCGATGTGAGTGGAATAATTATATGTATGTGTATATAATTTATTTTCTTGTGTGTGGGTTGTGGTTAGTGTATCCGTGCGTGAGGTTGCACTATAGTGTTATCCGTGCGTGAGGATTTCATTACCCTTTGTACGATGGGGGCCACATGTGTGTCTTGGTGTTGGTAGTTTTACTACTTCGTCATGACATGTGAGATGGGTGGGTTGTGGCCGTTGACTCGGTCCACTAACTTCACCTTGGGAGTAACGTTGTAATTGCGCGGTATAACGTTATCGGAATGGGAGTACCATTCATGTGGTTTGTGTTGAGAACTATTGGTTATTTTATACACCAATGGTGGGGTCGTGAGGACCATGTTGTGTGATTAGTGATGCGATAGCCGTGTTTCACTCACATGTTGTTACGGGTGTGACAATAGTTGATTTTGTACACCTTGGGATTTAGCGTTTCCATAGTCGTATGGACACTAGCGGATTTAGTCGTTTGCTTATGATGTTACGATAGTTGTGTAGTGGTCGTATTGCACACTACAAGGGATGTTAAGCGGTAGGTGTTATCCGTAAGGATTCGTTTGGTTCGGTCTTCATCGTTCGGGTTGTTGACCATAGGTTGAGACTTGGTTGCTTATAGCATGGTATCTCGGTAAGAGATTGGTTGAGTTTTTCCCGATGTGAGGGATTGAGCAAGCTTTAGTGCTCGAATTTGTGAATTTGATAAATTGCGGACGACGATTTAGTGTTAAAGGCGATTCATTGAGAAGGATTACCTAGAGAAGTTAGAAGGAAACACGATGTTTCCGCGTGTGTTAAACGATTGTGGTAGATTTTGGATGTTATGTGCATTGCATGTTCCGGCATGCGTACACGTATGTATTTAGTAAGTGGGACAATGCTCGAGATTAACGATAAGTGTGGCGGAAGTCATTTTGGAACGTATGTTTGAGGGCCATTGAGTGTTGGTCCGGTTGGTTAAGTGATGAAGATCACGAGGACGTGATCCAATTTAAGTGGGGGAGAGTTGTAAGACCCTGATCCTGTTTCAGTAGAAGTGGACGCCGTCCAAATTTTGGGACGCCGTCCAGCAAAGAAAGGTGGGACGCCGTCCAAGATTTCGGACGCCGTCCAACAGAACTGACGGGTCAGCTGTTAGTTTATTTTAAAAAGGGGCAAAATGGTAATTTCACTTGAGGTCAGTTTGGATCCTTCATAGCTGACCCATTGATCATCTTATCCTCACTTTACACCCACAAACACTCTCATCTTCAAACCCTAGAGAGAGAAAGAGTTTTAGAGAGAGGAAACTCCATTTGGAGAAGAAGGAGTTGGATTCTCACCAAAGCTCGGGTTCTAAAGTTGTTCATATCGTTTTTGGCTACATTGTGGTTGTTGTGGTAAGTTCAAACTCCGAATTTCATTTGTTAGATTTGATATTCAAGTTAGGGTTTGAGATTGATTAGTTGTGAAACCCTTTTTGATGATGAAGTGGGTTTATGGTGACTAGTTATTCTTGTCACATAGCTGGTTTTGGGTTGGTTGACGATTTGGCCATGATTAGGCTTTGATAATGGGTTTAATCACTAGGTTTAGTGATTATGGAAGTGTTGGAACTCATTTGGGCGCATTTGGTTGACTAATTTTGAAATAGGTTAAAATTAGGGTTTTGGTATCAATTTGGGGAAGATAAGTGTTTGACACTTATGGTTGGGTTTAATTGGTGTTTTAGGACCATTTTCACTTGTGTTAGTGATTATTGGTTACTTTGGGCGTGGTTTGTGCTTGGAAGTGCATTTGGGTCGAATTTGCACCAAGTGTTAATTGGGTTGGTTTGTAAATCCACCCTAATTGTGTTGGTTGTTATGTGTTAAATGGAATAGGTACGTTCCATTGGCGAGTTGCAGGATTGGATTGCACTTCATCGAGGCGTTTAAGGTGAGTGTAAATTTACTCTACGTGTATGTATGCATAGGATGGGTGCGTGTTTGTGGAGTGACCATTGCTCGGGTTTGCTCTATGTATGTGTGGGTGTATGGACTCCTCTTGTGCTTCAGGTCCATGTGATATGCTTATACGTTTTGGGTTACCACCCTTGATGTTGTGATTGGCTAGTGTATTGGATAAACCCTTTGGCGATGGGTTTTGCTAGCTTTTGTCGTGGTGATGATTCGGGTAGTGAATCGCGTGATGTTCGGATTCACTAAGGCGCATGAAGTTCGGCCAACCCTATTGTGATGTATGAATAAGGTACGAATCGCGTGAAGTTCGGATTCATAAAGGCGCGTGAAGTTCGGCCATCCTTAATATTCAAGTTGTTTGGAGGTAGTGAGTCGCGTGAAGTCCGGATTCACTATGGCGCGTGATGTCCGGCCAACCTTCATGTGGTTTAGGTTAAGGGGTTAACCTTGTCATGTTGTTGAGTAAATTATTTGTGTATGCACGTATATACTTATTGTTGTGTTGTAGCTAATCTTGTGGCGTTAGCTTGGAGTTTTCGTAGCGTGTAGCTACTTTGTGTATGTGCCTATTTATAGCTTGCTTTCCATGCGGTGGTGGTATGTGTTTACTCTTTGTGCTTGGTGATGCGTAGTCGTTTTATGCATATGTATGTGTATAGTATCTTTACATTCACTAAGCATTAGCTTACCATCTCGTTGTTGATATTTTTATAGGTTCGCGTGTTGGCGGCTCGGGTAAGCGTGAGGATTAGAAGATCTTGCTTTTGGATTTGATTAGGATTGGGTAGCGTATCCCCAATCACCATGCTCGGTCTTTAGTTTATGTTAAAACTCACGTGGTCGAAAACTCATAATTTTGTACGAAAGTCGTAAAACGGCCGATGTGGGCCCGGTTTCGTAAAACTCAATTTTATCGTGGAAAACTCTTAGTTTTAATTATTATAACATATCGTGAAAGTGTTTTCGTGTGAAAGTGTCGGGAAGCGGGTTTTCCGCTCGCGTGTAAATGTAAAACTGATCAGAATATTTCAGTTCATTTGGACGCCGTCCAAAAGGCTTGGACACCGTCCAGTTAGCTGGATGCCGTCCAGAAGTACTGTCCCACAAATATTTTTTTTAAGGAGTGTTTTGGTTGGATAACGGGTTGGGTCGTTACATATATATATAAAGTGTTGGCAGAAGAGATCCAAAAGCGATGAGTGCTGGACATCTATCCCATGCGATCGCATGGGAAATAGCCTATACAGCCATGCGATCGCATGGCAGTCAGGATTCAGAGACATTCTATAAATTGGCGAGTTTGCTCGACGTAAACACACACATATTCTATATCTTACTCCCTCTGTTATATAATTATTTACATTATTATTATTAAGATTAAAGTTATTATTAATCTTATTATTATTAGTAGTATATGTATGTTATTAGTATTATTATACATAAAAGATTACGACGGAGTGCTGTCCGAGTTATTTCAAAAATGGTTTTTCGAACGGGATAGAGCTAAGGAAATTATGAGTTATAGCTATGGAGGTTATGGGTAATGTTCGGGGTTATGCTCATGAGGTCAATCTAGTGTTTATCATTTTCATTGCGTCTACGTACTTTCCTGCAATATTGAATCACAATATTGATACGTGAGCATTCATATCTTATCTTTTATATATTAATAGTGTATCCCTGACTAGTGCTCGAGTATATATGATTATGCATGCTTGTATGCTTAGTTTCGTCGTTAAATAGTTTATAATAAATCATGAATTTAATACATATGCTACTGAGATAAGGTATATGATATGCATGTCGTTGAAAAGCTGGTGAAAAATTAAAAACTTTTCATTTAGAAAGTGTATGGTTTCGATGAACGGATTAAAAAATATCGTCAACTGAATTATCATTAATTTTAGTATTATTATTAAAAATGATTGTTATTATTACTATCGTCGTTATTATCATCGTTATTATTATTATTATTATTATCATTATCGTTATTAATATAAGTATTAGTATTATCATTAAAAATTGTTATTATTATTACTATCGTTATTATCATTAAGGTTATTATTATTATTATTATTATTATTATTATTATTATTATTATTATTATTATTATTATTATTATCATTAGTATTATTATAATATTTATTATTATTAGTATCATTTAATTATTATGACTAATATTATTATCATTATTATGAATGCGATATAAAAGAGGACTAAAAGCTATTAAACAAGTCGATTAGGAAATAATGAGTATAAGTATCATGATTCAGTTAAAATATTGTTAAGATTATGATTTAGATAAAAATATCGTTTTTATTATTATTATTATTATTATTATTATTATTATTATTATTATTATTATTATTAAAAGCATCGCTAATATTAAAACTATCATTTTATCAAAATTATCATTTTAATAGAAATATCATTGTTATATCATTATTATTATCATTAAAAATTATCATTTTGAATAGAATTATTATTTTATATAAAATATTATTTTTATTAAAATTAATATTAAAAAGTATCGTTATTATTAAAATTATCATGATTAGAATTACCATTGTATTATAATTAATATCATCATTAGTAAATAAATATTGTTATTATTATTATTAACAGAATAATAATAATTATTTTTATTAATACAAAATAATACAACTCTTACTCATTATTATTATTAATAGTATTTTATCAAATAAATATGTGATACAAAGATATTTTTACCACACGTAATATAATTACATTAATAATATATACCACTATATTTTTGTGATATTGAGTGAACTTTATAAATTTTATTACCTAAGATATATAAAAATATATTTTTATCATATATAAATTTTAATATAAATTTTATTAATAAATAACTTGTATTAATTACTCTAATAAAATCTGATAAATATATGTAAATACATATAACGACTATATTTAAATTATATAATAAACATGTATAGATTTTGGAAGCCATTTTGGGTCAAGTTGACTTTTGCATGATAATCTCGAGCATTAGGATTGTGATACACTACTACTTGACCTAAATTGTTAGACAGATATTGACCAACATATAAATATATATACTTAATATAGGTTCGTGAATCCGAGGCCAACCCTGCATTGTTCAGTTCCGTCGTATGAATATTTTTTACTACAAAATATCGTATCATGAGTTCATTTGCTCCCTTTTACTCGTTACATTTTTGGGACTGTGAATTCATGCAAAGTTTTAATAACTGTTTTACAATATTTATATGCGTGAGTTCATTTGATCCCTTTTTATTAAATGCTTTTGCAATATATATTTTTGGGACTGAGAATACATGAAATGCTTTAATAAATGTTTGACGAGATAGACACAAGCAAAACATTCCTCTAATGAATTATTATACAGACAGAAGTTCTGTAAGTTATTATTGAATTAGTTGGACGTTATAATTGCCACTAATTGATGTGAATATTTTCCCCTGATTATTATAGCTTGGTAACCTAAGAATTAGTTTGGACGTTATAATTGCCTGCTAATTGACGCGAATCCTAAAGGTAGCTACCGGGTTTAACACCCCCACCCAGAATATTCACTAGACGGAAGAGCTAGTGGGTGTGGTGTTTAGTACTTCGAGGTTTATATATCTATACAGACGAGAGGTTCGGTTTTGGTTCGAGGTCATTCATTCATGGTTTATTCCTGGGTATTAAAGAAATCTTCCGCTGTGCATTTGCTCATTTTAAAGATATTACTTGGAGTCATTTATGGTATATTTCAAAAGACGTTGCATTCGAGTCATTGAGTTTAACAAGATTATTATTAAAGAATTTATAGTTTGAATATATTAGGAGATGGTATGCATGCCTGTCAACTTTCGATGAAATGAAAGTTTGTCTTTTAAAAACGAATGCAATGTTTGTAAAATGTATCATATAGAGGTCATATACCTCGCAATGAAATCAATTATTATGTAACGTTTATAATCGATATGAACGGGGCATTTCATCTCCCCTCTCCCTCTCCAGGCGCCGATACTCCATCCGATGGGGCCAATTGATCAGTCTTCATTAATTCTCGGGCATAACTCTTTGCGAAATATGACATTATACTTCAAATTGATTATGACATACTAATCTTAGACACTCGGTTGAAACCCGATTAGTTAAAGGGGATGGACTGTTGAAAAGATGTTATATGTTTAGGATGTTGGTGATTTCCGTTTCATCCAACATTCATTTTGGTTAATTGAGATTTACTTGAATGCATGAGTTGGCTAGTTATACTTATCAACAGGTTCGGAGAGTGTGGAGTACACGCCCGTAAGAGTTGGCTGCTAACTGTCGCTTAATTGCGGGGATCAAGGGGTTGCGTCCCCTTGCGGGGTCCTAGAGGTAACGCCCCTGGTGAGCGGGCAGGGGTCGAGGGGGCAGCGCCCCGAAACCTCACCCGAAATTGCACTATTCGTTACCTAGAAAAGTTGCATTCGAATAAGTGTCAGCGAACAGCTATACCTTTTGGTATAACCGATTTTCCCGCCAAATATGAAGGGTTACACCCTTTCGATTTTAACTGTTTTTCTATAACAGTTTGATGGACATTTTGTTCATTCATTCTGCATTCATCAACAAACAGAAAACACACATACTCTCTAACAATTTGATCAGTGATTTCATTGTCAAAAACACTGATTGCGTTCTTGTCTTATCCCTGTAAAGAATTTGTGCAACCAAGGCAATCGTAGGGTCGAAATACTTTACAGAGAGTGAATACACGATTCAAGAACGAATCCATGCAGTCAATTCATACTCGATTTCTAACATAGGATAGTTCAAATCTAGATATGTTTGGGTTAAACAGCATGCAATTCATTTAGATCGTAAGATCTATTATATTATATTTTTTGATTTTGTTTGTAACAAAAATAATCAGTAAATATAACAAGTTTAACTGTACCGAAGGTAACTACTCTTACTATTTATGTTTTTACGTTTAAGTTAACGTTCATATAACCATTTACATTCATGACATAAGTTTCTTTTATTGTTAACTGTCACCTCAACGTCACATTAACATTTCCTTCATATCACTAGATAATACTGTAACAAATTAACCGTCATCCATGACACCTTTCCCCTCTAACACGAAAATTTATTGGAAGCTTCCAAATCAACCATATAACTTCTCACATTTTGATAACTATTCATTTTTGTTACAGTAATTATTATATATATATATATATATATATATATATATATAGTTTTTTCTCTATTTATTAAATAGTTTGTACCAATCGTCGATGTACGTCTCACTTTATTGATAGGATATTTGGGTCATTCATCTTGATAAAACATAAACTAAAACACAAAAATGGCACATTACAATTCAACCACATACCTTTAACTTATTACTATAAATCAATCATAATTGTTACTATGGTTCTCATGTTCTTCAACAAACACTTATCTAACACATTTGAAATCTTCCGATAAATTTTTGTGTTGGATGGGAAAGGTGTAATAATAATTGTAATAAACCATTTAATAAAATAGAAAAAACTATATATATATATATATATATATATATATATATATATATATATATATATATATATATATATATATATATATATATATATATATATATAACATATGTAATAATAATTGTAACAAAAATGAGTAATTATTAAAAAGTGAGAAGTTATATGGGCTTGTAATAAGTCAAAATAATAATAACTAGTTGTTTACCCTCGCTTCGCGCAGGGGTTCGTTTTTCAATGTATTTTATTGCGTTTAGTTTAACGATGATATCGTTGAAGCGCAACTCGAGTCGAACTAAAAGGTATAACCCGTCAAAGATGTAAATGTTATTTTAAGTTAACAATATAGGTGCATCTCTGCGGGTGGAGAAAAATATAAAGGAAATCAAAAAATAAAAAATAAAAAAAATTGTTACAACGGGTAGAGAAAAATATAAAGAAAACAATCGGTACTATTCATATTTTTTGCCTAGTAGATATTTGCTGCTGCTAATTATAAATAAACTATCGGTACTATTCATATTTTTTGTCTAGTAGATATTTGATGCGGGTGAAGAAAAATATAAAGGAAACCAAAAAGGAAAAAAATGGAGAAAAAAAACTGTTACAAAAAAAAAAAAAGTTGTAAGTACCGTGAATAGTGACCGGTGTACAACTATTGTTGCGCTGTGTACAAGTGATTAAAGCGTGTGAATAGTACTATTCATAACTTTTGTCTGTTAGTATACTATTCACGTGAATAGTACCGGTGTTCAATCGTTGTTGCGTGGTGTACAAGTGGTTAAAGCGTGCGAAGAGTACTATTCATAACTTGTGTCTGACAGATATTGACAAACATATAAAAATATATACTTAATATAGGTTCGTGAATCCGAGGCCAACATTTGATCAATGAAAGGTAAGGGAAAGTGATCTTTTCTGGTGGCGTCATTTAATTTTCTATAATCTATACAAACACGCCATCCTGTTACAGTCCTAGTAGGAATAAGCTCATTTTTCTCGTTTGTGATGACAGTCATGCCACCCTTCTTAGGTACGCATTAAACTGGGCTTACCCATGGACTATCAGAAATTGGATATATTATTCTTATTATTAGTAGTGTTAGTATTATTAGTATTATTACATAAAATACTACGACGAGGTCATGAGCGGGTCACTTTCGAAATGGGTTTTCGAACGGGATAGAGCTAAGGAAACTATGGGTTATAGCTATGGAGGTTATGGGTAATGTTCATGGCATGTCAGGGAACATTGCCTTAATAGTTGCTTGTTCAACGCTTTCCTTTACAACCAGACGGTAGTAATAGATATACACAAGTACACCGCAACTACAAGTCAACCTACAACCTAGGTGACTATCATTAAAACAACGTCCAAGTTCGCCTACTTACATTAGGCACTAGCGGTCTAAGGCACTAATTTACACATGAAATAAGGTCCCGCATAATCACACTTTTACAAAAACTATAGCTCACAAAAAACTATTCATAACTTTTGTCTGTTAGTATACTATTCACGTGAATAGTAACCGGTGTTCAATCGTTGTTGCGTGGTGTACAAGTGGTTAAAGCGTGCGAAGAGTACTATTCATAACTTGTGTCTGTTAGTATATATGGTAATAACAAGAACAATAATATAATAATAATAATAATAATAATAATAATAATAATAATTATTATTATTATTATTATTATTATTATTATTATTATTATTATTATTATTATAATAAAAATAAATTATTAAAATGTGAAAAATTATATGATTGATTCGTAATAAGTGAAAAGTTTTATAGTTAATTTTAAATAATATTGAAAATTTTTATGGTCAATTTGTAAAAGTGAAAAGTTTGTGTTATTTGTAAAAAATAAAAATTATACTATTCATGAATTTTGTGTTTTAAATAAGGGAGACTATACTATTCATGAATTTTGTGTTTTAAATAAGGGAGAAATAAAGCAAGAAGTACACATAGTTAATTTCTACACTACAAAAATTTAAACAAGAAGTTGCATATATATTATTTAGCCTACTAGTTTGAGGAAAAATAAACCTCTTACAAAACCGTGTGCACACTGATGATGCAGAAATTCAAACTGTTATGCAAACATTGCTTATTATTCAGCAACAAAAACTGCTTATTAACGCGCAAAAATTTTACCGAACACTCATTTTAAGTGGTAAGAATAGGAGGAAGGTAATCAGATTTAGTACCAAGTATTTTGGCACTTGTATCAGGGAACATTTGATGTCCAGGCAATTCAGTAACATTACCATCTCTAGTAATACCAACAGGATATCGAAGCAAATGGCCCGGTAGATCACGTTCGATATTTTCGCTTGCGTACATATCCCAATATCTGTCAGCAACTTCGTTCACTTTTTGTACACATTCAACGTTTTCAGGGTGCTCAAATGTCTCGTCAATCATGCCTAGGTGTTCATACCATAACGCCATACGGAACCCGTGGATCTCACCCCTAGCGGGTTGTCGCCCCACTAAATGATACGGTTGGTAAGCTCCCATAGCTATTTCTGAATCACGAGCACCGTCCATTGATCGTTGGTTGATGTTGGCAGATCCAACTATTATGTATTCATCATCAACTGTAACATGGTAGGTATGATGTTAGACAATTAATTATTGACTAGTGAAATTACCCGTGAAATCACAGGTTTGTTTAAATGAAACAATTTAATGACATATTTTAGGTATTAAGTGAATGTAAATGCTAAAGTGATTTATTTTAATGACCCGTTTGATTAAGAAACTTTTCGTTGTTTTTACAAATATATAGAGACATGTATTTTCACATACATATGTAACGTAATTAATTTCGTAAAAAAATCCATATTTGAATATTAATAATATAATAATAATATAATTATAATTATTATATTAAAAGTAAATAATAATAATAATAATAATAATAATAATAATAAAGTTCGTTTAAAATTGAGTATTTGTATTTTTAATAATAATAATAATAATAATAATATAATAATAATAATAATAATAATAATAATAATAATAATTAGTAATAATAAATGCCTTTTAATTTTTTTTAGAAAACTAAAATTATAATTTAGGAGAGATTTGTATATTTCCTTTTATAAAAGATTTCGTATTATTTTTTTAATTAAATTTATATATAATTATGACATCATCATTATGAAAATTAAAGAGTAATTAACTTAATGATCACATCATCATCATTTTACAGCTTTATATGACTATTTAGATTATTTCTAAGGACAACACTTATAGCTATTGTTAAGGTGCATTAATGTGTTATACAAAGTGAATAATGTTGACTTTTACATGGCAGTTATTAAAAATTCAAGTCTTTTTAATTTGCATCTTAACGACAATAAGAGTTCTCGTTAGAAATATTCTTTGGAGGTTTTATTGAGCCCAATAAACAAGTTTATTGTGGTTTCTAGATTTGTAACATTAGCCCATGTTAGGATAATTAAAACTATGCCTTTTTATGGGTTGGCTTGAGCAAGCCCACTTCCAACTGGGCAATAATTGAAAAGACTTTTAAACATTAATGGGTTGAAACAAGTTTCGGTAGGTTAGGTTAACCAACATTTTTTGTCCTAGGATGATAAATTTTATATTGGTGCATCATTAGAGGGTCAACCCGTTTTACCTAATACCCAACCTGGCCATTTTCTCACCTATAGTTTTAAGGCATTAATCAGTTAAAGATATACACTTAAGTAGAAACCTTTTTTTGCACAAACTAAAGGCATATATATAAATTTAGTTAAACCAAAAATAAGCAATCAATACAAAATCTGCAAGTTTAGAGTTAACACTTACCTATCATCATTTTCGAATGCACGTAGATCATGAAACGCCGGTTCTTTTGGGCATGGTGATAACCCGAGTTGGGTTCAGGTGCTTCGGTAGGTTCATATTCTCCGCTCTTTGTGTCTTCACGGTTTCCGAGGCAAAAGAAAGTTAGATACTCTCGTGGGTCCGCATCAATACCCTTCTTTTGTAGAGCTCCGACGATATCTTTATACATCATTTCCATTGTTCTTCGTTGCCAATCCAGTATGGCCTGAACGGATCCACTTTCAGGGATCCCTTCAGGCCACATTGGGACAACGATATAAACAATAAACTTTTGGCCTGCTTCAATCTTGCTAACAATTTTTAAAGAAAGCTCTTTCGGAATAAGGTGCAATGCACCGATTTCATTGATGTTAATATCTTTAGAGTTCCACGCGAATGAGCTTCCAAGAAAATATTGATTTTCGATATAAATGAAGTTTTTCGCTCTTCGGATAGCTTGAATATAAGCATCTTGAATACTTCTATCAATTATGTTATCTTTCCCACTTACAAGCCCTGCTTTAGCCGCTTCTTCCGGTGAGTCCGGGAACCCGAAGGCGGCCCCACCATCAATCGACCGAAAAAGTTGAACGTTCCACGTCTCTTGGTCATCGGGATATGTAACCGGAGATGGCGGGATTAAGATATCATTAAGTTGTCTTAAGTTAACCAACACATCTTTCCCACCTTGTTTTCGCCATCTTTGTTCAAAGTTGAATAAAACGTCCCACGCAATCGGTCCTTCAAGCCGAGAATGGATATCATGCCACGGCTCACGTGGGCCACCTTTCGCTATTGAAGCACCAGTGTGGTTCGGTTGGTGAAAATCGTGATGGTGGATCGAATCTAGTGTCCCAAAAAGCGGATGCGTTGCTGAATCATATCGACCGTCACATAAATCAATACCACCAACAAAACTAACCACTCTCCTTTTCGATCCACCATTCGGTAACTCATGATCCACCACTACAATCTTTTGATGATGCGTAAACATCGTCGAAACTTGAAAGTTTTGAAACTTACTACCACCATCATCAGGATCACGCGGGCATAAAATACAATGAACATCCGTCGTTGAAAAGAAGTTTTCGGTTTCTTCATCATGTGTAGCCATTAACCCATCTTGTTTAAATACATCAACCGAAGTTCGATCATCCCACACGAGCATAGCAATTCGAACACCTTCATCCGCCTTCTTTTTCAACAACTCACCAAGCATAACCTCACCTCCCTCTTTTTGCCTATTCGGGTCACGAATCAAAGCGATCTCAGTATAAACAGACCATCCGGTTATATAAATAAAATGTTTCGCATTACTAATCGCATCAAATATATCTTCCCAGCATCTATTCGGCTCATAGTTCTTTCCACCTGCAAGTGATATTTTTGGAATGAAATTATCAGGCACATGTGCATCTTGATACAATGAAACTCGACACCCTGTTCTTTGAGCGAAAAACGTATAAGGTACACCAGGGTACTTTCCACTTTTTATACCATGAGCCCAATTACGATCTCGTGTAACATCGAAAAATTGTAACTTGACATGAATCTTAGCACCAGATGATATCGGGTTCTTGTTTTCGTCCAAGATTTCGAGCCATTTGTCTACTTCATCACCTTCGGTTAGTTCACTAACAGGCATGTAAGCCCGTCCAAGTAATGTTGCACCAATCGGGTTATTATCTTTAACTGTGAAAATAACGTTCGAAGCTGAGTGAGCGCAATAGATGTGGAATGACTCGAACCATCTTGGATTTTGGGGTTCGTTTTCTATCTTTCGAGTTCGTCCAACTCTGCATTTTTCTAGATCGATTGTTGCGTAAATTTTGGGAGTTCCTTCCCCAAATCCAACAGTCTCTTGTATGTTTGCCATAAGCTGCAAGATTAAAAAACAAAATCTTTATTTTATCATAGTTTATTAGATCCCTAAAACCATTTTATATACTTTAACAAAGAGAATAACATATAGTTATGAGTTCTGACCCAATCTATGAAATGTCACAAACTTTCAATACATTCTTGAAAAAACAGATAACTAATGTATGAAACTATATATTCATAGTTATGATTCATTTTTTGCCCCATTTTATATGCAGTAGTTCCTACCAATTGAAACTGTTAAAGTTATATATATATATATATATATATATATATATATATATATATATATATATATATATATATATATATATATATATATATATATACACACACATAAATATGCTGATATGTATACAGAAATACACAATTATTTTTATAAATGTGTAATTCTAAGCCTCTACTGCTCTGCCTATTGTGATGACCATAATTAGTCTGTTACACATTGCGAGCACCTAAACTTATTTTCAGTTTGCTTGCAGGGATGATATTAAGGTATTTTATATTTTATATAGGAAGGTGATCCATACATCACAATATTTTGCCATACATCACTCAATATATTTCAAAGTGTTGTACAGTACCATATTTAAAGCATGTCTAGTGATGTATGCCTAAAGATGTCGGTGTAAGGATCATCACCATCTATTAACACAATGGGGTACATCTAAATCCGATCAAAATTTCAAAGAATATGTTTATACCTTCCCAAATACATTCTTTCCGCCACCGTCTCCCTGAAGGTTATCAACCTCATATATCGTAACATGAAGTGTTCCATGTAGCAATACCTTAGACATTTTCAGTCCTGCAAAATAAAAAACAAGATGACTGAACAAAAGTAATCATTTGACAAGGGTGAATCTATGTACAAACCTATAGAGACACCACTAGTTTGAAATTTTTCTTTACAAAATACTGCTCAAAATTAGATAAGACACCACAAAATGTAATGATATTGGCCCCATTTATTTTTAAAATTTATGATTTTTTGAAGGTAAATGGCAACTCTTTGGAAAATCTTTTTACAAAAGTCACCCAAATTGTAAAGGACCCATTTGAGTTTCGATCCTAAAATCGTCACATAATTTAAATTTTAATGCACATATAAACATACTAAAATTATGTGATCAGAACATATATCGTGCTAATGTGAATAAATAAATTCAAATTATATGAATGATAATACGAGTAATGAACGATATAAAACAATGCATACGTCTGTAAATGGAACAGAGAGGAAACAAATAGAATATGATCCCAAGTGAATGCAATTACGGGTAATTAAGAGGAATGTGGAAATAGTGATCCGTGAAAATAGTTGCTAAAATACTCAAAATTAACCGAAAAAATAGTCGTTATTTTTAGGAATATAAATTAAGAAATTGACTACTTTAATTTAACATCAAATTTCATATCTTGTGGCTTGTGCATCGAGCACAAATGCACAATATCTCATTAACGTGCATAATTTTGTTTTAATCACATGAAGCACATCTCATAATAGTTTATTTTGTGTAAACATTAGAAAAAAAAAAATTACACAAACTTTTTTGAATACATTTTTAAAATTGAAATTTAATTAACTACTACAGTAAAGTTATTCAGCATTTTTTATTTCATTATTATTATTGGTTAACACTTTAGTATTTGGGTCATCAAACACCATACATATGAGAGACTTTCTGAATGAGTTTTCTACGTTTGAAAATGTGAATATCAGTTAGAAGCGTGAAAAAAATACGGCATCAAAAATTTTGAAATGTGAAACAAAATGGTGTCAAAATTTTGAAGTGTTTAAAAAAAATAAAAAAAAAATTTTTTTTTTTTTTTTTGAAGTGTTGTTAACTGATGAGCAATGCGTGTGTTACGATACATCTTTTTGGGTAAAGGGTATTCACCCGGTAAATATATTGAATAAATAAATGATACAAGGAAGCACAAGAACGACTAAAGAGACATGCCTCTAAAGCCAACGGACCATAAAGCAAAAAACCAACACTAACACCAAACCAAAACCAAACATAAACAGACCGGACAACTTAAGGTATCTTCCAATCTGCCTTCATAGCCTGAACGTTTTGGTATTGTTCCAACTAATTGCCATAATCTTCATCCGGACAGTCGAAAAAATAAGCTCTTTCACCTTGTCACAACCCATGGCCTTTCTCGAAAAAAGCCGCCTATTCCGTTCCTGCCAAATAAAATAAACCGAAGCTCCAAAAACAAGCTTTGCAACAATAATACTATAGGTCATCTTCCCTGATATCGTATCAATGCTAGAAATAACATTTTGCCATGAAGGGGCACCCATCGCTATTTTTGAAAGACTTTTACTATAATTCCATATCTGCGATGCATATGTACATTCAAAAAACAAATGTGAATGCAAATCAGCAACTTGCGAACAAAAAGCACACACACTCGAAACACCCGAATTGAATCTGGTTTCCCATGCTTGCAATTTATCTTGTGTCTTCAATTTTTCGCCCATAAGAAGCCAAGTTATAAACGCATGTCTCAGCACACAGTTAGCAAACCAAACAATGTTATACCAACACTACAACTAACGAGCACTACAATGTAAGTACACAAAAATAAGCACACACAAATAAGCACACACAACTAACGAGCACTTAGAACCCAGTTATTATAGCACTTCAATGTAAGTATTCTTATCAAGTTCGTCCCAAAAGAGCGGTGTAAGTCGAATATTTGAAACTATCAATTGTCCTAGGGTTTGTTTGATTGGGGGGTTTTGATTGATTTTGATTAATAACTAAAACTAGCACGATTAAACAAACTTAAACTTAACAAGTAAACTAGTAGCAAGAAATAAGTACGAAGTATTAAGAATTAAATCAAATTAACTAAGAAGTGTTCACTTATTTAATCTTCTTTAGCTTGGATTGCCCCGTTTTGCCCATTTTGCTATCACATTAGTTGTTGAACTATTAAATGTTTAGTATTACTACCAAATCTCAAATCAAATAACACTCCATGAATTCACATAAGCATTGTATTCTAAGATCGAGTTAAGCATGATTTGGTTATTGAGATTATGCTTAGGTTGAAATCACTTAAAACCCCCAACTATCGAAATCACTTAAGATAATCGGCACTACTATGTTGACTAAAGGCCAATTGAAAACCAACCTAGATCAAGAACACAATCACTTGAAATTCTTAAACTAGTTGTCTAGATCACCCAAGGTGTTGAAGCACACATTGATTCACTTCTCAAATCACTAAGAGAGCTACTCAACATATGTAATCAAAGTTATGTCTAAAACAAACTCATAGCAATGGATCTTTAGCTAACTCAATGACACATGATCATGTAATTCATTCAAACAATATTATTCAATTGATTTTGGGGCAAACACTGGCATTAGAGATTCATAGATAAGCAAACACAAGAGATTTAGCCAATCATGGCTAAGATCAAACTAATAATAAGCATAGAAACATAAACAATCATCATCTTAAAGTTATTACAAGTAATTAATGCAAAGTAAATGAAGAAAAGTGAAGATTACAACCCAAAATGTAAATGATGAAGATCTAGAGTAAATCTAAGATGAATCTTGAGCTAGCTTCCTTGAATCCACCCTTAAACACCAATGGATGATGAAATTAGGGTTTTGTATGTGAAATTCGGAGTTGTGGTAGCTGCTCTCTAAAGATACATATGAAAAATAACCTAATCTTGTTCCTTTTATAGTGCTGAAAATCTGGGCTGAAACAGCGACAGGAGCGCCGCTTTTGAACTAGGAGCGGCGCTTTTGGCTTAAGTAAGGAGCGGCGCTTTTGATCAGGAACGCCGCTTTTGGCAACATTCAAGGGCGGCGCTTTTGCTTTAGGAGCGCCGCTTTTAGCTAGATAGGAGCGGCGCTTTTGGCTGTAGGAACGACGCTTCTGGCCACTGGTGGAAAATGGAGCCAAAATGTGCATAAGAACGTCGCTTTTGATGTAGGTGCGGCGCTTTTGCTCCAGAGGAGCGGCGCTCTTAGTTGAGGAGCGGCGCTTTTGATGATGAATTCTGCACTTGTCATTTCCTTAGCCACCTTTGATCAAGATTTGGTCAATTTTACACCAAATTAAGTCCTTAACCCCCAAATTGTCATTTAGCTCAATATCACACAAAATAGGCTCCAAGATCATCAAAAACCGAACAAAGTGAGGGAGATATCGCGAGATAAAACATATATAAATGGAGCGATATCAAACCCCCTACATTTGAATCTTTGCTTGTCCTCAAGCAAACAAATCGACAAAACAAGCTTTGGAAGTAGAGAACAAATAAGTGATCAATGCCAAAGTGCGAAAAGTTTGGGTGCAAATTGATACCTTCCATGAATATGCACTTGATGGCTAGAGTATTCTCCGAAAACTTGCAATTGCTTAGGACCAAGCACAAACATCATCTTCTTCTACTAACACAAGGTCAAAGCAAGCTCCAAATAATCTCTTCACTAGCACACCTTCGAATCTTCAATCCTCAAATACTAACATAAACACATTTCAAGCTTAAGTCTACCCGAACCAATCATTCCCCCGGCCAAAGTCAACTTCATCTTCGAGAAGGTCGTCAAACATCAATCACAAAGTATCAAATCTTCATAAACTCAACTTAGACCTCCTTGACCTTGACCAAATATGTAGGATTCACGGGATAGCCATAAACTCATCAAACTAATCAATCACATCAAATCTCCGAATCAATCACAATCTAACACAAATCTACTCAAACAAACTTAAGGTGTACCCAAAATATATAAAATGCACCCAAAATGAATAAGGGCCTTGAACATCGTACACATCACTACTAATCAAGAATTACATCATGTAGAGAATATGCTTCCAAAAAGAATGCTCACCTCATCAACCCACGATGGCTATCCCTCTTCCACCTCTATGCCCCCAAAACACCTATTTTTCGTCAATTCCAAATAATAGTCGTCAATTCCAAATAATAATCGTCAATTCTAAGTATACGGTTACGGTGGGTGTGCCAAAGGTAAGGGACTGGGTACCCCACCTTTATTGGCCACCCCGGCTCGGGATGACTGGAACTCATCAAGCTTTCTATCACCACTTTATAGTTTCTCTCATAGTAGGGCGAAAGCATTGACGGAGGTTCGTGGAATTAAGGCCCCACATGGCAAAATAAGAGAGTCCGCCAATTTCAAATTTTGAAGCACTAGGAAGACTTTAACTTCCTTAAAAAGGATCGAGCATGACTTGGGAGACTTTACTCCCAAGCTTGGAACATAACATAACTTGGAAGACTTTACTTCCAAGTTTGGAAGACTTGACTTCCAAAATGAGACATTTGGAGGACTTGACTCTCCCGAGAGTGTCAAAGCTTGAAGCTTTTATTCACTCATCTACTTCCCACGTAACAAGCTTTTATGCTTATGTTGAGAAAAGGTAGGAAGTAGCTACTACCTTTCCGTTAATTGAATGCACAAGTGTGCCATAGCTTTTAGCTATGGTGTGTGTTGTCCAGCAACACTAGCACAAAGCCATTACTCCTAAAAAGGATAGTACTTTGTGAAGTTCAGTGGCTCCTCTTCCCACGGTATGATACAGCGGTTGAAACATCATGAAATGATGAGACAACCAATGTCAATATGAAATGGTGTGGATTAGGAAGTCTCCCACAAAAGTAAAACAAAATTCGGGAGACTTGACTCCCTACAATGGATGGACTCGATTCATCCGGAGGTGTTAAAGCACGAAGCTTTAAACACTTGGTTTTGGTGCACATGCATGAAAGACTTTAACTTTCAAGCACAAGTTTGATTTTTCCTCAAGATTTTATCATTTTCGCACAAAATCATATGAAAAGTGAAAGATTTTACTTTCACTTTGTGAATTGCAAGTATGGAACAAAAGGAAGACTTTACTTCCTTAAGTTTTGAAAAACAAGAAAAAGACTTTACTTTTCCCAAAAATTTTGAAAATTTTACAAGTTTTAACCATTTTAGTGATTATGATATGAATTAATGTAATGGTTAAAAACTTGTTCCAAAAAATGTTCAACATTGCAAGCTTCAAACTTTGTAGTGTATGTGATAGGTTTACTCGAAAAAGTTCAAAATGGCCCGATTCTTTAACTCTCCCCCTACATTTAATTTGATGTAATGCCCTCATTGCGTTAAAATGATAGAATAAGTGAAAGTGAGGGACATTTTGAAATAGAAAATATGAGACAAAATAAAGTAAGAACCGGTTAAGATCAAATGATCTTTGTTGTCACCATTCGAGAAACTTAATCACCAAAAATGCAAGTCGATGAGCTTGACGCCTGAACTTAATGCCAGGCTTGGATCAATCATCAAAAAGTGTGTCCTGCCACTAAGAACCACAACAAGCAAGAGAAATACAAACAACCACAAGAATATCCACGCACGCCCATTGTCAAATTATTACAAACATAGAGATGATCATGTATAAGAGTAGCAATATAAGTATACTACCTCACATCGAATCAATAATTCCAAGTTTCACACACATAATTACCAAATTAAGTTAAGTTACATGCCAAATCAAAAGATAAATTGTTCACAAACCATAATGAAGATTGATTACCAAATACCCATTGAATGTCGGCTTGACATCTAGACACGCCTCCAAATGCACTCATGATAACCCAAGCGATCCATGGGCATCTCCTCCGACTCATTGAAATTGACTTTTAAGAACTTCACGATTCGAGTCACGTAATGACCACCAACACTTGGGAGCTCAGATTTTTCGCCACTTGCGTCAAATAGATAACTCGCGATAAGGTTGGGAAGATGAATGTGCTTCTTCTTGTGAATACTATGAATCAACCAAATATCGAACATCGTCATCTTATCAACATCCTCCTTTCGATGGAAGATAAATTGGGCAAAGAACCTTTGGATGCACCGAAGTATGGGGCTTTTGAGTGCACTAGGAACTTGATTATCAGGGGTTAGCTTGAAATGGCTAATTTCACTCCACACTTGCTTGGGATCAAAATCGTTTGGGTTGAAGGTTTCACATTTTGCTAAGTACATGAAGGTGGAATCAGGATGAGAATCTGTGTAGAGACCTAGACATGTCATGGATTAGCTCATGTTCATTTGCCTTTCCTCACCCCTAGCCTGAATGTGAGGTAGTTGTAGAGCCATGGCGAGCCGACCTTGAAATTAACCCTCAGAGATGCTAAGAACTCACGGGTTAGCAACGGATAGACATTTTCTTTCATGTAAAGGAGGAACTCCCATGGGTGCATAACCTTCTTACCCTCTTCAACCGTGAATGCCTCCCTAATCTGATGACCTGACCCTGCTAATTCAAATTCGGTCCAGTTGATGTGCTTGGCCGGGTACACTAACATATGAAGCCTATTAACCACTTGATCTTGAATTGTTTCATCCTTTAAAAGCATTTGCAACCATTCATGAGCATCGGTGGATCGTTCATATTCCTTCCCTTTATCGCTTTCCTGAAACTGATTCATTAAACAATACATGGAAAAACGATTCTATGACATTAGCATCAATTAAATATATCGTATTCAACCATTGATGGAACAATACATGCCCCTTACATTTAATTTCAGGACAAGGGTTTCGCAACATGCAATCATGAATGATATGACTAAATTGCAAAAAGTCAACTCTATTCAAAATCAAAAGTCAAATTAAGCTTAAAACTAGGAGCTTGCATTCTAGTATAACAATTAGTCATATCATCTCAAGTATAATCATTAACAAGTAAGGTTCAATTGCAATTACACCCCAATTGGTCAAAGTTAGTCAAAGGTCAAAGGATCAAGAACCCTAAATTCAATTTAACCACAAACAAGCATGAAAGTTGGTTCCTTTTTGATCTAGACATAACATATAAGCATGGAATGACCTATTGTATCATTACATTCTCAATTAAACATCATCTTTGAAAACCCCCAAATTGGGAAGAACCCTAAAAATTTAAAGTGCAAATTTTCAAAATCAAACATGTAAATCATGTTAGGAATCATGATAATAACAAGGTTTTATCACCTATTTAGCATAATCATCATCAATTGCTTAAAGATCTAGAAATAAGAAGAAACAAGAATCTAACAAGAATCATGAAGATAAGTGTTAATGAAGCATGAATCTTACTCTACTCATGTTAGATGATGATAAGAATGCAAGAAATCTTCACAAAAAATGTTAATGTGGTGCTAGGGTCAAAGTTGCTGAGACTTAGCCGCAATTTGGAAGAATAAATGAAGCGGGTGGAGAAAATGAAGTGTTTGAGTCGTATTTAAAACTTGACTGCCCAGGTCCAGGAGCGCCGCTCTTGAAATAGGAGCGCCGTTCCTGAAGAGGTAAAAGCGCCGCTCTTGGGAAAATAAAAGCGCCGCACTTCAATGAGAAAGCGTCGCTATTGCCCACTGTCCAATTTTGATCCAAAATCACAGGTTAAAGCGCCACTCTTGTAGCAGGAGCGCCACTCTTGGAATCCAAAAGCGCCGCTTCTAGGTCAAAAGCGTCGCTTTTATACCTGATGCAGTTTTTTGCAGTTTCGAAATCCATTTCAACTCATTCGAAAGCTATTTTTGCAGTTTTTTCCAATTTACCCAAATGCATGAAATGCAACTACATGCAAATGCAACCTATTTAAACATAATATCATACAAGTCTATATGAAATGCAATCCTAAATGCACAAATGGTGTGTGCGAGGTGTAGTACGAAATAGATTATATTTTATTACAAAATACTATTAAATACGATACAATTTACACAAGTTATTTATTTATATATAGAATGGATATACCTAAACCTTGCTACAATACTTATAGGCAGTGTACCTAATCATAGAGTAGTGTAGTTTTTAGTAAGTTCGGTTCGTTCCACAGGGATACAGCTGAGTTTAACGCTATGTTTTTATTAACTATATTTGTGTGTGTGTGTATATATATATATATATATATATATATATATATATATATATATATATATATATATATATATAAGTAGTATTATTATTATAAAAGGGGAGTTTTACCGTTTAATGACCGGTTTGTCGATTTTAAGTCTTATATCACAGTCAAAACCTAATGCAAAATATTAAATATGAATAGAACTTATTTTAAAGCGTAAAGTGAATGACGATAAATAAAAGTACAATAATTAAAAATACAAGTAAAGCGTAAAAATAAATGACGATAAATAAAAATGCGATAATTATAAGTGCGATAATTTAAAGTACGATAAATTAAATGACAGTAAATAAAAGTGCGATGAGATATAAAATAAAGGAATTATGCTTATTTAAACTTCCGTAATCATGATGTTTGACGTGTTGATTTTAATTTATTAACAAGGGTTAATTGTCCTTTGTCCTGGATTATTTGATATGTCCATCTGGTTTTGTCCATAATAGTCCATCGGTCATAATTATAAAGTGCGAGAGTCTTCGCTAAATTAACCTTATATCTGAAGTCAAATATTCCAACTAATTGAGGATTTAAACTGTAACAAGGTCTTAATACTTTGTTAATGATTACACTAGGTTATCGACTGCGTGCAATCCAATGTTTTAATACTTTATTAACAATTACACCAATTACCCTTGAATGTAATCCACCCCTGTTTTAATGAGTCCATTGACTATTAATCCATCCCCGTGTCCGGTCAAATGAACAATTATTCGTATTTATAAATTTCCCACCCACCGTACCCAGTCAAGCGTATGTGGTTATATATAAATACGTCAAATTATAAATCTCTATATTAAATTAACGAGATATCATTCAGTTAATATAAAGCCCATTAATAGCCCATAGTCCAATTTTCACAAGTGTCGGTCTTTTGTCCAAACCCCAATTATGGTCCAAAGCCCAATAAACCAGTCTTTAATATTTAGTCCAACATCACGATTACTTTGGCTTAAATAAACATAATAATAACTTAGCTACGAGACATTAATTTAAAAAGGTTGAACATAACTTACAATGAGTATTAATCGCGTAGTGTTACACGGACAGAGTTTCGACTTACAAACCTTAAAACATTCGCTATAATAACCTTATTATTATTAACTTAATATTAAAATTATAATTATAAAATATAAATATAAATATAAAGACAGAGAGTGATATTGATGATGAATGGTGTCCTCAAAGATGCTACTTGAGCTCCGTATTTATAATGCTGAAAAGTGATACTGTTTAAAGTTTGAAATGTAGTTGAGTTGATATTTCATCAACTTTCTAATAATTCACCGGTGGCTAATTGAATTTCAATCACGAGATTTATTATTATTATTATTATATTATATTTATTATTAACTGTCCGATGGCTTCAATAATTACAATCACAAAAGTTGATTTTAATTATTAAAATATATTATTATTATAGTTCCATGATCAAACACGGAGAATAAATTTTTATTATTTTAATATATTTATTATTATATTATTATTATGAATTATATATATATTATATTATATTCTTGTGCATAGTTGACTTGTAATTTTAGCACCGTTGACTCGCGCGTTGATAGTTGGTTCAGGTCTCGGTTCTGGATTTTTGAACGTCCTTTCGTACGCTTAGATATCTGGTACTTTGCGTTCCACGGCGTGTACTCTTGTAATTTTTTAGACGTTTCTCATCAATAAATTGAACCACTTGGATTGTATCTTGTACATTTGAGCTTTTTGGTCATTTGCATCTTCAAATCGTCATCTCTGTCTTTTGTCTTCACCTTTTATTATTTAAACGAATATCACTTGTAAATAGAACAATTGCAACTAAAAGCTTATCTTTCTTGAAGGATAATGCTATGAAATATATGTTCGTTTTTAGCATTATCAAATATTACCACACTTGAGCGTTGCTTGTCCTCAAGCAATATAGAACTTGAATATAACTTTACTAGAATCACTTCTTTATTCTTCACACTATGTACATCAGTGATTTTGATACGGCGGTATGAACAATGATAGTAACGTTGTGGTTTACAGTCTCATATGACTATAAAAATTTAGATCATTTAGGAAATTGGATCTTTGTGAAAACAGTTGATCAATTTGAAAATTCATTCTAGATTTTACCCTAGATAAGTTTTCCGATTTGACCCACCATCGGTGTTGCAAAATATTTTTATGGATCAATATTTTGGCTAAAACTTTTAGGTTCGTGTAATCCACTGCTAACCCTGTATCGGAAAGCACACATCCGGTTTACTTGTTCCGTATATTACCTTTCGGTAAACTACCGTCCGGTTGTAAAGGAAAGCGATGAACAAGAAACTGTTAAGGCAATGTCTAATGACATGCTTTTGATTATGGTCCACATCGTGTCGGATGCAATTACTATCCTTTGTAGGAGCAATAGCAAAGATCACCCTATAATTTTTTCAGTCTGGCACAAGGTCCTATCTTCCACCATGCTATGCAACCACCATTTTTACGGTTGACACTCAATTTGGTTCAGGTGACCTAATGAATTCCGGTGAATTCTCAAGAGTTTATGTTCAATGGTAATGAACGCATTGAAAATAGGTTTTCAGAAAATAAATCGATTTTAATTTGATCAAAATATTTTCTCGTTCAAGCTCGAGTTTAGATATCATCAAATTCCATGAGTTTAAATTCTCAATCTTTAAGGTCAATCTCAAGGATTGAGTAATATCAGGCTTAAAAGCTAATTTTTGATCTTTTAAGGAGATTATTCTTTCTGGGGATCTGATTCATTAGTCTTATCAAGCTAATTTGCACGACGCCCTCCCCATTTTACGAGATAAATCCTTCTCATGGTTAGGATAAATCTGACCACATGGCGACCCTGTTTGATGCTGAGGTCCGTGGATTTCCTGCTGATTTTAGTGATGAATTTTCTAGATTTTTCGTCAACCTACAGCTGGTCTGGACGAAAACTTCCTGACCTAAATCAAGAAGCACGTGTCTTTTTCAAAAGACTTTACTTCCTTTTAATGATGGAATTGATTCATCGTGTAGATCCATCTTTCTTTCAAATATATTATAGTAAATTGGGTAAAACTGATTAGTATCGTCCAAAACAAAAGTACCTTCTATTATTTGTACAAAAATATGTGATATGTGATTTAAATAACTTGATAAATTTTTCCCACACTTGACTTTTATATTTCTTTCTTTGCATTTTTATTCTCTTCTATTCCATTTTAAATGAATTCAAGCGTTTTGGGTTGTTTCTCAATTTATGTCCTTTCCTAGGTAACAATAATTTTGGTGTTAATACCTAGTTTTATTGTTTATAAATATGTATAAACAAGATTTTGAATTCATTTATTTGAAATTTTTTAAAAATTTTACTAGAAGTGGGTAGTCAGTATATAAGACTAGGGCTGTTCTTTATTATCAGAGAGCACTAGATTTTAATACAACTACTGCTTTACTAGTAAAATTTAACGGTGGCTATTAAACCAAGTGTATAAGTCAAATGTTTAAAACCCGAAAGAATTTAATCCCTTCCCACACTTAAGATCTTGCAATGCCCTCATTTGCAAGAAATCAGTAAAAATTTAAATTCATGAGGGTGACTAGCATAAAAAGATGATTAAGATTTACCAAAGTTTCCAAATATATTGTTCTTTGTTTGAATGATAAATGGTGCACATCATTTGGTCATTCCGTCATTTGTTATTTCACATATATTTTGCATCTTGTCGTCAAAATTAGTTGCTTTTGCTGAACTTAATGCCAGTCTTTGAAAGTTCGCTGTTTTACTGTGACGACCGGGAAAATTTCGACTAATTTTAAACCAAACTCTCGATACGATATTATATTTTTGACACGTTAAGAAAAGCCTGTTAGGTTGAGTCTCAAAAATTTTGAACTGTTTCATATATTCAATTGACCTTCGACCATTCCCGACGATTCACGAACCACTATTTGTAAATAGTTATGTGTGAAAAAATATATATATATATATATATATATATATATATATATATATATATGTATATATATATAATTGGAAATATAATTCGAAACATTATATGTTGTTGTTATTAAAAAGAATTATGTAAAATAAAATAAAAACAGAATATTATAATAATTATTATTTACAACATAACTATATATAAATAAAGTATAGTAAAAATAAATATTAAATGATTGTAATACTCGTTTGATGTTCCGATTGATATTAAGCAAAGTAAATTTAAACATATATGATTTTAAAATAAACGGTGATCCGAAAATGAGTCCTATAAATTATAGACTTATTAAAAATGTATTTAGGAGCTGTTTGTTAAAGTTTAGAACTTTTTATATTTTACCCAGAATTGAGAGGGACAGTTGATGTAATTTTTATTTAATAAATTAATGACCAAATTTTATACCATAATGACCAAAATAAATAAAATTATTTAATTTAAAAATATGGGATTTTCCGCAGATTTTTATTCTGCCACTGATTACCAACAGACCATGATTTAACAGTCCATGAAAACTGTCGGTAGAATAATTAAACGGCTGCTAAGTTTAAATCACATGTTTCTTAAATTATTATTATATTATTTTATTTATTATTATATCGTATTAATGAATTATATATGTGATACATGTTAAGAAACTTAAACCCCACTTACACCCATTTTTCAATTATGCTACAGCTATTGTCTTTTATGTTAATGTGTTGATTTTTCAACATATAATAATCCAAGGCTTATAATACTGTGCAAATTCTTTCACAACTTGAATTATATATATACATATTGATCAACTCACATAACCCACCACACTTCTCAACTCAAGCCTCATCACAACCATCATGAACATCACCTCACCACTTCTGTTTCGATTCCTATCATCATGAAACCAAGATAAAACTGACAACCATCAATGAACTGCTCCGGTTTGACCCTTGTTTCTATTTCGTTTAGTGTTAACCAAGAACCATCAACCTAGCACTTCCTTCACGATATCATCTTCGACCTTCCATTATCATCTTTTTCATACCATCGAACCACACCAAAAATCACCACCACACTAGTTTCCTGTTTCATCTACACCATCTACAACCACCACTGTAGGCCACCACTCCACCACCCTCACAACTCGCTTCAAACCAAACCCAAGATTTACCGCTACTAACCATCTGTTTCTACTTGTCGTTCAAACTAACAACCAACAAGACACCTCTAAAATATCACACGTTGATTATTACTGCTACACCATCGTTGTTTTATTTTTTTTTTATTTTTTTTCTTTCTTTCTCGATAAGAGTACCATCAAAACCGTGTTATTTGGGAGGCCTCCATCCTCTTATTGTTGCCAGAGAACTCGGGTTAGCCATGTTGAGTGTATGTGTCATGTTATCACAACTAAGTTGGCTACTCTTTTTAATGTCAATTATGCCGTAAAACTATTCGAAGGTTGTGGACGTAGAGTCCCTCATCACTTTAAATGTGGGAGTAAGTCTTTTTAATCTCTTTATCACTCAGCTCCCTTTCACCAAATTAGGTGTCACCAATTCTATTTTATATTAGTATATGACTTCATTTCATATACTAGGGGTCCAGTACACTTCCATCATAAAAAGTATTCTCGATTAAGTGGCAAAGTGGGGGTAGTTAGCAACTATACATTTAATTAAATCGATGAAGCTGTGTACGTTTTAATATAAACCAAGAAACCCTTTTTGACTTATGTAATGGATAACAAGCTAATAGACTATTAAAATGGGTTCCTTTAAATCTAAGTGGGCAGTAATAATATTGGTTAATTTGTATTGATTCTTCTACTGGACGAATAGTAATATAATTAGGATCGTGGAATGATGAGAGTGATGTTTTATGATGTTGATGATTAAACGGGTATGATTAGGATGATGATAATAATGATAGTTGAGATGATGATGGTGACATTATATAATAAGGACGATGAAGTTATAATACGTGATATGGTTATGATTAAGGTTATGATGACGATGATGTAAACGAGTTAATGATGAATCATGATGATATTACTGTAACTTTAAGAGACGATGATGATGAGTGAATAATAAAGATGATAACGATATGATCATGGTGTTGTTATGATATTAACGAAGATGATGATAGAACTGCACCTTGTTCCTATATTCTTTTTCCTTTCCTGCTTCGATTGAACCCAAACGATCACTGTAGTGTTGTTGCTTAAAATCTCTCAGTTCTGTGATCAGCAAATATAAGTCGACCCTATGTTGTTTCCTTTTGATTCTGGGCCAGTTCTATGCAAGCCTAACAACACTCGTTCATTGAAATTCAAACAGCCCACACAAGTACTTGGGCTTCTTGGGGCATGGATTAATCAGGCAACACATGAACTTAAAGTTGTTAGGGTCTGTTGGGCTAGAATTTCAAACTTGGGCCGAAGGAATCATGGACTGAAAATGATGATGTTTTAGAAGAAGAAGAAAATGAAACAGACTAAAACGGGTTAAAAGAATTTAAGAGTTAGTTAAATCAGAAAGATGCAAGGCGGAGTAATGGTTAAGGATATTATCGGGTTAGTGGGACGTCGCGGGTTCAAACCCGGACTTGGGCATTTTTTAAGTACTACTTCTTGAGGTAGTATTACTATTACCGTTACATATTAATAATAATAATAATAATAATAATAATAATAATAATAATAATAATAATAATAATAATAATAATATGATTTGTTAAAAATGTAGTTAACACTATGATTACAAATATAAATTCTAAGTATTATGTATTAGTTAGAAATGTTGTTAAAATTACGAGTTAAAGGTTATGAATACAAATGATAATTAAGATATAATTTAAAGGAAGTATTTTTATTATTATAGTTATTATTATTATTATTATCAACATTATTATTATTAACATTACTACTAAAAGTATCATTACTATTAAACCTATCATTTAAAATAATTATTATTAAAAGTATCGCTAGTATTAGTATTAGTATTAAAATTATTTTATTATCATTATTTTTTTAACATTATTATAATTATTATCATTATTATTATTTTATTAATATTAATATTATTATTATTACTACAAAAGTATTTTTGTATTATTATAATTATTATTTTAATAAATAAAAGATATTTTTATAAAAATATAATTAGTACATATATCATAAGTATATCTAATCTACTATTTTAATATAAAAGTAACATATATAGATATATATATAACATTTGAAATAACAAATACATTATAAAAAGTAAAATATTATATAATTAATATATATATATATATATATATATATATATATATATATATATATATATATATATATATATATATATATATATATATATATATATAAACTAGTTTGATTATTATTACATGTTAATTATACGTTTTAATATATACAACTGATATAGGTTCGTGAATCTGAGGCCAACCTTGCATTGTTCAGTTCCGTCGTATGCATACTTTTACTACAAAATATCGTATTGTGAGTTTCATTTGCTCCCTTTTTAAATTCTTTTACAATATATATTTTTGGGACTGAGAATACATGCGCTGCTTTATAAATGTTTGACGAAATAGACACAAGTACTTAAAACTACATTCTATGGCTGGATTATTAAATCGAATATGCCCCTTTTTAGTCTGGTAATCTAAGAATTAGGGAACAGACACCCTAATTGACGCGAATCCTAAAGATAGATCTATTGGGCCCAACAAGCCCCATCCAAAGTACCAGATGCTTTAGTACTTCGAATTTATCATGTCCGAAGGGAGTCCTGAAATGATGGGGATATTCTATATGCATCTTGTTAAGGTCAGTTACCAGGTGTTCACCATATGAATGATCTTTATCTCTATGCAGTTTGCGAAATGCCTGATATGAGATGTATATTTATGGAAAAATTGAAATCTTGTGGTCTATTAAAATTATGAAAATGATTGATTATGATAAATCTATGAACTCACCAACCTTTTGGTTGACACTTTTAAGCATATTTATTCTCAGGTATGAAAGAAATCTTCCGCTTTACATTTGCTCATTTTAGAGATATTACTTGGAGTCATTCATGACATATTTCAAAAGACGTTGTATTCGAGTCATTGAGTTCATCATGATTATTATTAAGTCAATTATAGTTGGATGTATTATGAAATGGTATGCATGCCGTCAACTTTCATTTTAATGAAAGTTTGTCTTTTAAAAATGAATGCAATGTTTATAAAATATATCATATATAGGTCAAGTACCTCGCGATGTAACCAAATGTAATGTATTCGTCCAGAAGGATTAGGACGGGCCGTTACATTTACCCTGTTTTGTATATAACATAAAATACAAACATATATATACATAATATTTTTTTTATTATAAAACTTTTATTTATTAAAACAATTTAAATGAATAATTAAAAATTGTCGTTTTAAAGCGAGTGTTTTAAAAGCAAAGATTTTTGGTTTTTTTTTTTTTTGGCATACATTAAATCAATAAGATTAAAATAATGATAACAAAATTTGTCGCCCAGCCCTCGGGTAAAGCAATTTCGTTTCAAAGACCTAGTCTTCAATTCACGATGAATTTTAGAAATCATTTTTCAACTTAATGAAATAAAGTAAATTTTGTATTTAAATTCACACCAAACTTAAATAATGCATATTAATTTCATAAAAATATTATAAATATTTATATACAGTAGTTTTATAATATAATAATTATATATTATATATTAATTTTAAAAACAAGGCAAAAATAAAATAAAAATCTTTTTGGTCTTTTATCCCACTTTAATCAATCAAATATTAACAAAAATATACGTCCCTCTTTTGGGTAAAGTAATTTCGGCTATATTACCTAGTTTTACTCCTGACGAATTTCTGAAATATTTTGAATTGATTGATTAAAGATATTTATACCTTATGAATAAACGGTAAATTTCATAGTGATGAATTAAATTTTTGTCTGATATCAATAATTTCGGTTTATTATACCTAATTTTATTGAATATCAATTTAATACTTTATAGCGAACGATTCAGCGTTTATTAACAAAAGGTTAAAAGCAATAAAAATAAATAAAATAAAAACTGTACATACTTACCTATGAGATAGAATTCTCAAAGACCTGCTTTAGTCGACTCATAGGAGAGTCGTTCGATTTGGTTTTCCATAGCTACATAAGCGTATCCACGATTTTTCAATAACTTTTCTTCTAAACATATGAACGGTCCTTCTCTGCATAAAGTAACGAACTCGGTATTGGAATGTGTCTGATTGTTCGAACATTTCCCTTCGTGTGAAAATTTTCCGCATTTATGACATTTTTCAAGGTGTCGTGCTCTTTTTTTGTTGCGGATTTTGATTTTCATTTACCAAAATGTGCCTTATTATGATTTTTTCTAAGTTCTTTCCTCACTTCGTCCATTTTGCCTCTTATGAATGATACCAGTTCACTCGGGAAGGTGTTATTATTACGTTTAGTAATCATAGTGTGTAGTAGTAGACCATGGTTCAAATAAAAGGAATTCTTCATCTCGTAAAACCTAAAAACACAAAAATTCAGAATGGAGGGAGAAGACTAGTTCGTAGGGTCTGTTAGGGAAAGACCAATAGGATTCCATTCTCGAGAACTACACGAAAACAGAAAATCTAACTCTAGACAGCATTATATTATCCTTTAAAACATTTGAATCTCCCCACACTTAGTTAGCCGTGGTGTCGTACTTGTGATTAACTTCATTGTTAATTTCAATTGGAACATCAACAACTTGCATATCTCTGACTTTTGCTTCAAGCCATTTGTTGATTTCCTCTATAACATTCACAAATTCAACTAACATTGCCTTTTCTTTAGGCAACAAATTGGATACTAATCGGTTACATAACTTAAAGTTCCCCTTAATCCTAGCATCTTGAATCCGTTTATAAAGTTTCTTTGATGAACTGTTAAAAACGGGTTCATCTAATTTCGTATCAACAATGGGGTTCTTTGTTATCGGGTCATCATTAGGTGTTTCTTCATCTTCCCCACACTTAGACATTTTTATTGGTTCAATAGTTTTGGTTGGTGGAGATTTAAACTTTCGGTTCACAAAGGTGACCGATTTGTCACCATCCCTAAGTGTCATTCTACCTTCTCTTACATCAAAGAACGCCTCGGTGGTTGCTAAAAATGGGCGACCTAAAATCAGAGGAATATCAATGTCTTCCTCGATATTAATTATTATGAAATCTGTAACAAAGGTCAAACTTCTCACTTAACAAGTAAATTGTTGACTATTCCAATCGGGTGTTTAATGGTTAGGTCAAATGATTGAACACCTATGCTGGTTGGTCTTAATTTACCCACACCTAATTTTTTGTATAAGGAAAGAGGCATAATATTCGCACTTGCCCCTAAATCTGCGAGCCCATTATACATAGCTGATAATGCTAAAAATGAACATATATTTCATAGCATTATCCCTCAAGAAGGACAAGCTTTTAGTTGCAATTATTCTATTTACAAGTGATATTCGTTTAAATAATAAAAGGTGAAGACAAAAGACAGATTCGATGAATTGAAGACGCAAACGACCAGAAAGCTAAAAAGTACAAAGTACAATCAAAGTGGTTCAAATTATTGATGAGAAACGTCTCAAAATTACAAGAGTACAAGACACAAAACGCAAAGTACAAGATATTAAATTGTACGAAAGGACGTTTGAAAATCCAGAACCAGGACCAGAGTCAACTCTCAACGCTCGATGCAACGGACTAAAAACTACAAATCAACTATGCACATGAATATAATATAATATATAAATAATTCTTAAAATTATATATATATATTATATTATATATATAAACCGTTAGCAAACAAGAAAACAAATCTGTGTGAGCTGGAAAAGCAGGCCATGCGATCGCATGGCCTGGAAGTGCAATTTCCATGCGATCGCATGGCCCTAAATTTTGGGTCAGGTCCTATAAATTTCGCAGTTTTGGTCGAACTTAAACACATCTTTTTCTTTCTCCATCTCTCACGTATATATATATATATATATGTATATATATATATATATATATATATATATATATATATATATATATATATAATTTTAATTTTAATTTTAATTTTAATAATAATAAGGGTATGTTAGCGAATGTTGTAAGGGTGTAAGTCGAAATTCTGTCCGTGTAACGCTACACTATTTTTAATCATTGTAAGTTATGTTCAACCTTTTTAAATTAATGTCTCGTAGCTAAGTTATTATTATGCTTATTTAATCCGAAGTAATCGTGATGTTGGGCTAAATATTAAAATTGGGTAATTGGGCTTTGTATCATAATTGGGGTTTGGACAAAAGAACGACACTTGTGGAAATTAGACTATAGGCTATTAATGGGTTTTATATTTGTTTATGATAGTTTGTTAATTTAATATAAAGATTTACAATTGGACGTACCTATAAATAACCATATACACTCGATCGGACACGATGGGCGGGATATTTATAAGTACTAATAATCGTTCATTTAACCGGACACGGAAATTGATTAATAGTTTATGGACTTATTAAAATAGGGTAAATTATATACAAGGACACTTGGTGTAATTATAGTTTAAGTCCCCAATTAGTTGGAATATTTGACTTCGGATAAAAGGATAATTTGACGAGGACACTCGCACTTTATATTTATGACTGATGGACTGTTATGGACAAAAACCAGACGGACATATTGAATAATCCAGGACAAAGGACAATTAACCCATGGGAATAAACTAAAATTAACACGTCAAACATCATGATTACGGAAGTTTAAATAAGCATAATTCCTTTATTTCATATTTAATTGCACTTTTAATTATCGCACTTTTATTTACTGTCATTTTATTTAAATGCACTTTTAATTATCGTACTTTTTAATTATCGCAATTTTATTTTATCGCACTTTTATTTATCGCAATTTCATTATCGTTATTTACTTTACGCTTTAAATTAAGTTATTTTTTATTTTTAATATTTTACATTAGGTTTTAACTGCGACTAAAGTTTTAAAATCGACAAACCGGTCATTAAACGGTAAAATCCCCCTTTTATAATAATAAAACTACTTATTTATATATATATTTATATACAAATATAGTTTTAAAAATATAGCGTCAAACTTGGCTAAGATCCCTGTGGAACGAACCGGACTTACTAAAAACTACACTACTGTACGATTAGGTACACTACCTATAAGTGTTGTAGCAAGGTTTAGGTATATCCACTCTATAAATAAATAAATAACTTGTGTAAAATTGTATCGTATTTAATAGTATTTTGTAGTAAAAATATAACTATTTTGTATACACCTCGCATAACATCAAGTATTTTTGGCGCCGCTGCCGGAGAATCCTAAACGCCGAAAGCGCAACGCTATATATATATATATATATATAAAAATATTCTTAGTTTACTTTTATAAAAATACGCTTTTGTAAAAATACGTTTTAATTATTAAAAATACAAAATATAAAAACAAAAACAAAAAATTATATATTTTTAATAGTTTGTTAAATATATACAAAATTATAAAGTTTCTTTATTTTTATTTTAGTTTTTAAAATATAAGTTTTTATTTATATAAATATTTTATAAAAACAGAAAATTAAATATAAAACAGAAAAAAATATATAAAGTAATCGGGCCGAGAACTGTAGCAGCCCAACACCTGGCCCGAAACCCTACTCCATGCGACCGCATGGATTTATAACATCCAAGTCATGCGATCGCATGACTTGATTTGACAGGCCTGGTAACCTCAGCCGACAGAATTAGGGTTAGTTTAATTATTATTATTATTAATTAATTAAGATTAGGGTTACTTATTTAATTATTTAGTTTTACTTATTTATTTAATTTGTATTTTTAGTTTTAATTAGTTTTAATAAATTATAAAATTAATACTTTTATAAATAAATAATATAAAAGTAATATTTTTATAAAAATTTGTACTTTTTACAACTTTAAGTTTATTTTTATATTTTGTATCTTTTTATTTGTTTTAGCGTAATATTTGTATTTTTCGTTCGTATCTAGTTTTAAGATATAGTTTTTGCCGTAGTTATTTTTATTTCTAGATTTTTAGGATTTGCCCCTTAAGTGCTTTTTCTTTAGACTAAGATTTAGGTACTTTAGAATTTTACGACGCTGTTTATCGCTTTAGTATTTAATATATTTTAGTACTTTTTTAAGTTATTGCCGTTTTGGATATAGTATTTCTTTTAAACTTTAATACTTTTAGAAGCAACTTTTAATTCTTAGTTTTTAGACTTTTAAGTTTCGACGCGCTACGTTCTTTTTATTATTTTTCGACCATTTATTTTTCGACGTTTTTCGACGCACTCTTTTTCTTTCTTATTTCTCGACGCTCTAGTTTTTAGGACATAGAATTTTCTATTTCTTCTCTAAAAAAATTCAAAACGAAAAATTATTTTAAGCGGTTAAATTGATAGACATCCAAAATTTTCTGGTTCGTAGTAATAGTTGGATTTGTTAGTGGCGAGTTGTGGGCTTCTGATTTAAAGGGTCCTGGCTACCTGCTGCATCTATTGGCTATTCGAAACGTGGGCAAAATCAGAAAAGTCTATTAATTTGATAGCTTATATAATTTTTATCTTTTATAACTAATAGGATATTCAGTGAATGCACCAAGCAAAACGTTCACCACCTTTTATACGTTCACCACCTGTAACTCGATCAAGACATCTAGCCAATATTGTCATCGTTAATTTTTCTTTAGAATCGTCATCCAGTCGACCAAGTACTCCAATTCAAATTTCCGATAATCCATTTTTTGAACCCGACCTCACAATTGAGAATCCGGAGGATATTCAGGGACAATTTAGAGATCCTGAACCATTAATCTTTCCTCCGGAACCACCAATCATTCAAACAGAGATTGTTGAGGAACAAACCATTAAATCAGAATCCTCTAGTGATTCAGATTCAACAAATTCAATCATGGAAAATCTGGAACCTCTAAGTATGGAAGACCGAATGAGAGCTACACGCACGGGCCAAGGTCACGCCATTATTAAGCTAGATATTAATGCGCCAGATTATGAAATCAAAGGACAAATCCTACACATGGTAACTAATCAATGCCAATATAGTGGTACGCCGAAGGAAGATCCAAACGAACATCTTCGAACCTTTAATAGGATCTGTACTCTATTCAAAATCAGAGAAGTTGAGGATGAACAGATCTATCTCATGTTATTTCCCTGGACTTTAAAGGGAGAAGCCAAAGATCGGTTAGAATCATTACCTGAAGGGGCGATTGATACATGGGATGTCTTAGTTGAAAATTTTCTTAAACAATTCTTTCCGGCATCTAAAGCTGTGAGACTTCAAGGAGAAATTGTTACGTTCACACAAAAGTCAAATGAAACTCTATATGAGGCGTGGACAAGATTTGGAAAGTTATTGAGAGGATGTCCGCAACACGGTTTAGATACTTATCAAATAGTACAAATATTCTACCAAGGATGCGACGTTGCTACACGAAAAGACATCGACATAACAGCTGGTGGTTCCATTATGAAGAAAATCGCAACCGAAGCTCACAAAATTATTGATAACACAGCATCCCACTCGTATGAGTGGCATCAAGAAAAAGATATCTTTCGTTCACCTAAAGCGGCTAGAGCCGATTCTAGCCATGACTTTGATTCCGTTTCTGCAAAAATAGATACTTTCGAGAGACGAATGGAAAAGATGAATAAAGATATTCACGCAATACGAATCAGTTGTGAGCAATGCGGTGGACCACACTTAATGAAAGATTATCACATCGAGCAAACGATGGAACAACGTGAGAATGTTTCCTACATGAACCAAAGGTCGGGAAATAATTATCAAAATAATTATCAACCTCCAAGGCCAAACTTCAATCGAAATCAAAACATTCTTTACAATCCAAATGGACCTAACAATAACTCGTACAACCAACAAGGTCCGAATAACCAACCAACTCAAAACAACACTTTCAATAAACAAAAACCTAGCTTGTATAAACCACCACAACAAACCGAAGAGAAAAAGTCAAATCTAGAAGAAATGATGGCAAAACTAATGGAATCTCAAATACAATTTATTACATCTCAAACCCAAACCAATGAGAGGTTTGATCAGTCATTAAGAACTCAACAAGCTTCCATTTTGAATCTAGAAAAACACGTAGGTACTCTTGCTAACATGATGAGTGAGAGGGAACAAGGAAAGCTATCGAGTGATACTGAAGTAAATCCTCAGAATGAAAATGTTAATTTGGTTTCAACAAATTTTGAAAAACCAGCATCAGAAGATGGAAAGGTTTTAGATGTGAGTAACAATGAAGAAGTTACAACACCACCACTACCCGAGTATGTAAAGCCAGTGGTGGCACCATACAGACCACCCATCCCGTTTCCAAGAAAAGGAGTTGAGTATGAGCAAGTAATAGGTAATAAAGTTTGTGATACCTTTGAAATGAAGAAAAAGAATAAGAAAGTGCAAGAAACAAAAAACGTAAAAGTAAACCCGGTGAAGATAGTTCCACCAAAACCTCCACCCAGGTTGGGTGATCCGGGTGAATTTATTGTTCCTTGTCTACTTAGTGAATGTGTCATGTATGATGAACTCGCAGATTTAGGTGCGAGTGTGAGTGTTATGCCTCTTTCATTATATAAGAGATTAGCAGTAGGTGAGTTAAGTCCAACAGAAATGAGTGTTCGACTCTTTGATCAAACCATTAGGCACCCAGTTGGAATTGCTGACAACCTACCCGTTCAAGTAGGTAATTTAACCTTTCTAGTCGAATTTATTGTCATTGACATAGAAGAGGACCCAAACATTTCTCTAATTTTAGGTCGACCATTCTTAACATCCACCGGGGCGTTATTTGATGTAAGAGAGGGTAGAATGACACTTAGTAATGATGAAAAGTCGATCACCTTTGTGAGTCGAAAGGCTAAATCTCCACCAACCAAAACCGTTGAACCAACAAAAACGATTGGTAAGAACCATGTTGTTTTACCAACTCTAACGGTGGTGCTTAGCAATAATAAAACGCCTAAGTGTGGGAAAATGAAGTAACACCTAATGATGACTTGATAACAAAGAACCCCATTGTTGATACGAAATTAAATGACTCCGTTATTAATAGTTCAATGAAGAAACTTATTAAACGGATTCGCGATGCTAGAACCAAGGGGAACTTTAAGTTATGTAACCAGTTAGTATCCAATCTTTCACCTAAAGAAAAGGCGAAACTAATTGAATTTGTGGATATTACACATGAATCCGACCAATGGCTTAAAGCAAAGTCACATATATGCAAGTTGATTATGGTCCAAGAGAAATTGACGATGAAGTTTACCACAATTTCGACACCACAGCTACCTAAGTGTGGGGAGATTCAGATGTTCTAAAAAGAAAATGCTGTCTAGAGTTAGTTGTTCTGTTCTCGTGTAGTTCTGAGAATGGAATTCGATTGGTCTTTTCCACTAGCAGACACTAAAGAACTAGTTTTCTTCCCCAATTCTGAATTTTTGTTTTGTAGGTTTTGTATGAAATTAATTTGCATTTTTTTTAAATTTAATTTTTGTGTGAATTTAAAAACAAAAAAATTACTTTATTTCATTAAGTTTAAAAAATAATTTCTAAAATTCATCGTAAGTTGAAGACTAGGTCATGGAACCGAAATTGCTTTACCCAAGGACGGGGCGAAAAATTTTGTTATCATTATTTTTAATAATATTGATCTAAAGTATACCAAAAAAATTAAAAAACCCAAAAACCTTTGCTTTTAAAACAATCGCTTTAAAAACGACAAATTTTAAATTTTGTCGAGGGACGGACTAGGTAAACATACCGAAACTACCTAAAGTAAAAGGAAACAAAATTTTAAAAATAAATTATTCATTTAAATTGTTTTAATAAATAAAGGTTTTATAAAAAAAATAAATATTTTTATATATATGTTTGTAGTTTATCTTATATACAAAACAGGATAAAACAGCGCATTTTCAAAGACTGACATTAAGTTCAGCAAAAGCTACTAATTTTGACGACAAGACGCAAAATATCAAATGTGATATAAAATAATATGTTGCAAACTCGGTATTTTTAATCACTTTTCTACACTAATCACCCTCATGAATTTATAATTATAGTCTGATTTCATTCAAATGAGGGCATTGCATGATCTCAAGTGTGGGGAAGGGTTATAAATTCTCTCGGGTTTACACTTAGTTAAATTACTAAATTTTGTGAAAATTTGAAAAATTTCAACTAAATGAATTCAAAATCATGTTTATACATATTTATGAACGATAAAACTAGGTGTTAATGCCGAAATTATTGTTACCTCGGAAAGAACATAAATGGAGAAACAACTCAAAACGCTTGAATTCATTTAAAATGGAATAGAAGAGAATAAAAAGGCAAAGAAAAGAATAAATAAAAGCTAAGTGTGAGAAGAATTTACCAATTTCTTTAAAACACATATCACATATTTGGTACAGATTATTGCAGGTACTTTTGCTTTGGACTAAACTAATCAGTTTTACCCGATTTACTGTAATACATGAAATGTCCCATTCATATTGATTATAAACGTTCCATATTAATTGATTTCGTCGCGAGGTTTTGACCTCTATATGAGACGTTTTTCAAAGACTGCATTCATTTTTAAAACAACTCTAACCTTTATTTTATCGATAAAGGTTTAAAAAAACATTACGTAGATTATCAAATAATGATAATCTAAAATATACCGTTTACACACGACCATTACATAATGGTTTACAATAAGAATATATTACATCAAAAATAAGTTTCTTGAATGTAGTTTTTACATAATATCATACAAGCATGGACTCCAAATCTTGTCCTTATTTTAGTATGCAATAGCGGAAGCTCTTAATAATCACTTGAGAATAAACATGCTTAAAACGTCAACAAAAATGTTGGTGAATTATTGGTTTAACCTATATATTATCAAATCATAATAATAGACCACAAGATTTCATATTTCAATATACATCCCATACATAGAGATAAAATTCATTCATATGGTGAACACCTGGTAACCGACATTAACAAGATGCATATAAGAATATCCCCTATCATTTCGGGAAATACTTCGGACATGATAAAAACGAATTCGAAGTACTAAAGCATCCGGTACTTTGGATGGGGTTCGTTAGGCCCAATAGATCTATCTTTAGGATTCGCGTTAATTAGTAGATCGGTTTACTAATTCTTAGGCTACCAAGCAAAAGGGGCATATTCGGCTTCGATCATTCACCCATATAATATAGTTTCATTTACTTGTGTCTATTTCGTAAAACATTTATAAAACTGCATGTATTCTCATCCCAAAATATTAGATTTTAAAAGTGGGGCTATAACTCACTTTCACATATTTTTACTTCGTCGGGAAGTAAGACTTGGCCACTGGTCGATTCACGAACCTATAACAAATATGTACATATATATCAAAGTATGTTCAAAATATAATTACAACATTTTTAATACATTTTACTGTTTTAAATTTATTAAGTCAGCTGTCCTCGTTAGTAACCTATAACTAGTTGTCCACAATTAGATGTACAGAAATAAATCGATATATATATTATCCAGCATCAATCCATGACCCAGTGTATACACGTCTCAGGCTAGATCACAACTCAAAGTATATATATTTTTGGAATCAACCTCAACCCTGTATAGCTAACTCCCACATTACTGCATATAGAGTGTCTATGGTTGTTCCAAATAATATATATACATGGGTCGATATGATATGTCAAAACATTTGCATACGTGTCTATGGTATTCCAAGATTACATAATATATTAGAATACATGTATAATACAATATAAGTTAGCTAGGATATGATTAATATAGATTTGTTACCAATTTTCACGTAGCTACAACAATAAAAATTATCCATTCTTGTTTTACCCATAACTTCTTCATTTTAAATCCGTTTTGAGTGAATCAAATTGATATGATTTCATATTGAACTCTATTTTATGAATCTAAACAGAAAAAGTATAGGTTTATAGTCAGAAATATAAGTTACAAGTTGTTTTTGTAAAGGTAGTCATTTCAGTCGAAAGAACGACGTCTAGATGACCATTTTAGAAAACATACTTCCACTTTGAGTTTAACCATGATTTTTGTGTAAGACCCGAATATTTATCTTATATACTTGTGTACTTATGACATTCGAGAACGGGCTTCGTTGAATATTGTTATGTAATTGAAAAGGTAAAAGAATCTGAAACTGGCTACTTGCGCGCCGCGCGGGTCTGGGGCGCGCCGCGCCAAATCGCGCAGACAGCCCTCTTCTTCTTTTTAATTGTTTTAAATGAAGGGCAATTGGGTAATTTCACTTGGGGCCGGATTTGTGAGCCATATTAGCTGGTTTGGATCAGTTTTGGATGATATTCACATCCATCCATCACTCCCAACTATCTAGAGAGAGAGAGAGAGATTCTAGAGAGAGATTTGGGGTTTTGGAGAAGAAGGAGGCCGTTTGGATCAAAAGCTCGAGTTCTAAAGTTGTCCCTTTCGTTCTTGGCTACGCGGTGATAGTATTGGTAAGCTCAAACTCCGAATTTCATTTGTTTGATTTGATATTCAAGTTAGGGTTTTGAGTTAATTAGTTGTAAAACCCTTTTAGATGATAAAATGGGTTTAGTGATGCTAATAATCGGGTTTATTGTAAATTGTTGGTGGATTTTGGGTTGGTGAACTAATTGGTCATGTTTAGAACTTGAAATTGAGTTTAATCACTTAAGTTAGTGATTATGGAAGTATTGAAACCCATTTATGGTTACTTGGTTGACTAACTATGACTTTGGGTCAAATTAGGGTTTGGTGGTAATTATGACCCAATTGACGAGTTAATGAGGTTTATAAACTTAAAATGGATTAAGTTGGAGTATTAAACCGAGTTAAATGTGTTTTGGTGTCAAAACTTGTAAATGGTGAGATTCTGACCTTATGAGTCAAAATTAGGGTTTAAGTGTCAAAATGGGTATGACACGTGTTTAACACTTGAGTTCGGGTTTAATTGGCATATTAGGACCATTCTCACTTGTGTTAGTGATTATTGGTTAGTTTTGGGCACGGTTTGTGCTTGGAAGTGCATTTGGGTCGAAATTGCGCTAAGTGACGAATTGGGTTGATTTGTAAATCCACTCTAAGTGTATTGTTGTAATTGTGATAATGGAATAGGTACTTTCCATTGGCGAGTTGCGGATTACTTGGAAGCATTCTTCAAGACTTCAAGGTGAGTGATAATATCCTATGTGCATATGTATGTGTAGGATGGGTGCGGGTCGGGTGAAGTGATTCTCGGCTATAGAGCTCACTTCACATATAGATGGATTTGATGGACTTTTGTATGAGTCCAATTGGCACGGTTGTGCGTTTTGGTTAACCAACTTTGGCGAAGTATGCGTTCGCATGTACAATATCACACGTGGTTGTGATGTGGTTGATATAACCCCAATGGCGAAGGGTATAATATTGAGAAGTGAATCGCGTGTGTATTCGGATTCACGATGACGCGTGTGGTTTCGGTCATCTTATTGTATTGTGGAAATGAATCTCGTGTAGTTCGAATTCATGGTGACTCGTGTAGTTCGGTCATCTTATTGAGGTAGTAATCTCGTGTGGTTTTGGATTAATAAGGCTCGTGTAGTTCGGCCAACCTTGATGTTGTGAAGATAGTAATCTCGTGTGGTTTCGGATTACTAAGGCTCGTGTAGTTCGGCCAATCTTCATTGTGGTACTTGGTTCTCGGTATTGGGTTAAGGTGTTAACCTTGTTCGTTTATATTGTTATATATTAATGTATTGTTGTGTTGTAGCTAACCCTCCGGGTGTAGCTATTTGGCGTTGTTCACATCGTCGTTGGTGAACTTATATTGTTGTTGTATCTTTAGCTCGTTGCTTAGAGATCGTACGGTATGCTTAGTGTAGTGCTTTATATATGGATGCCTCGGTATGCGGTAATTGTTGTTTTGTGGCGTGTCCATTTTATACATATATATGTATGTAGTATATTATCATTCACTAAGCGTTAGCTTACCCTCTCGTTGTTGACTCTTTTTATAGATTGCATGCGGATGGTGGCTCGGGTAAGCGCGAGGATTAGAGGACTTGCATAATTTGCGTAGAAGGCTTGCTTATGGATTTATTAGGATTGGGTAGCGTATCCCCAATCGCCATGCTCGGCTTTGTTTTGTATTAAAAGTCTTATGGTCGAAAATTGTATTTTGATACTTAAAGGGTAATTTGGGTCGATGTGGGCCCCGCTTCGTAAACATAATTTTATTAATAGAACGTGCTAGTTTTTATATATGGAACATGGGGTTAAAAGCGTTACGCCTAAATATGTCGGGAACTAGTCAAACATTTTCGCATTTAAAGACTTTCCGGACAGTCAGGTTTGGCGCGCCGCGCAGCCTATATGGCGCGCCGCGCCAGGTGGCAGTTCAGCAATTATTTTTTTATTTTGTATTTTCACGTGGTTTGTTCGAGGGTTGGTTTGGGTTGTTTCAAGTGGTATCAGAGCATGGTCTAAGGGATTTAGGTGACTTGAGATAGGTGCCTAGACTTAGACTTGTGTGTGCTTAAATTGTTGCGGGACTTGTAGGATTACGGGTCAGAATGGGTTTGGTTAGTGCCTTGGTTATAGGTTGACTAACGTTTATATTAGTAATGCGGATATTATTAATATGTTGTTGTGCTGTGATAATAATTCTCGCGTGTGTTTGTACCGCGTAGAATTTTGGTTGTGTTTGTGTATATCATCGAGCGAGACGGTCGTTGTACTAACGAGTCGATGCGGCATGTGTGCGTAATAAGAACTTGCAAACCTTATTACGGGTGCAAATCGTGTCTAACAAGTGATGTACGATGAGTGTTTAGCAAGATGGGACTGTGTCGTGCGTACGGTTTTACACGTTCGTGGACTAATCGTTTTGCATTCTTTAGAATGACGACGCGAAACGAGACCGAGGCAAATGACGTGGAGTTTAACGCTAGGGTTGCGGCCGCCGTTGCGGAGCAAATGGGTGCGTTAGAAGAAAGAATGGAAAGGAGGTATTCCGAACTTCAAAGTAGTGGTGAAATGGAGCGTTATCTTAAGAGCTTCATGAGAACTAAACCCCCGATGTATGACGGAAAGCCGGATCCTTTGGTAAGCACAACTTGGATTTCGGACATCGAAGGGTGTTTCCGTACTATTGATTGCCCTCCCGAGAGAAATACGAGACTCGCTACGAGTTTGTTGCGGGGTAGGGCAAGGGATTGGTTGGATGGTAAGATTGATCTTGTCGGTGGCGAGACGTTTATGGCTTTATCGTGGGACAACTTTAAGGAGGAATTCTTCGAGGAGTTCCGGACTTCGGCCGATTTGTGGGAATTGCGTAATGAGTTGCGAAATTTGCGACAAGGATCTATGGATTTGAGTACTCTCAAGACGACCTTTATGGCGAAGGCTCGTTTTTGTCCGGAGTATTTGGGGAATGATCGTTTGTTGATGGGAGATTTCTATCGGACCTTGAATGATGACTTGAAAAGTAAAATTAGCCGGGGTCAAGCGAAATCGTTTTCGGAATTATTCGACTTGGCTAGAGGTTTCGAGTCGTATTCACGATCGAAAAAGGGTGAACCTTCAAGTGAGCAAAGGGTCGTTTCTTATGGTGCTCTGAGTAAGAGGGCTAAGGGTCCGAGTGTGAGCACGGGTGGTACGCGAATGGGTATGTCGGATTCTAGTGCGGCTAGATGTTACAATTGTGGCGTGAGGGGTCACAAGTCTTGGGAATGTTCGGTACCAAAGGGTGATGGTATGGTGTGCTTCAATTGCCAAAAAGAAGGACATCGTAAGTCGGAATGTCCCAAGTTAGCGGGGACGGGTGCAGCCAGGAGACGTTAAGGTACGTTTAATTTTGATAAATATGTCTTTTGATTATTTATTAAATGCCGTTTGAGTTTGAGTTGCGTGCCTTTGTTGTGCATGTTATGCTATGGGTGACGTTCCTAATGGAAGTACCCTATGTTGATGATTGATTAACGGGTGAAGGGCATAAGACTTGGTGCAACCAAGCATTCCTTAGTATTTGGGAAACGTTTCTACCAAGCCACGGAAATGGTTTTGGTGTTTGGTTGTTAAGCGCGTGTTCACTTTTATGTTGAAGTGACGAATCATGAGGTTCGTCAGTTGGTTGGAACCCTTGAGATCGAGTGTTTTAAATCTCGATGTGTGTTGGTAATGGAGTCTTTATGACGCGACATTAGGTGCCTCTTTTATACCTACTAGCGTGGTGTTCGACTCCGATTGTGTTGCGGTACACTTTTTGTACAAAGTGTTTAAGGGTTGGTTAAAATCCTTCGTGTGCTCAAGGTTGGAGCAAGATGTGGTAATGGGTCGTGTGAGCCCAATTGTTGGTAAAGTCTACCTGTGGTAGCATTGTGCGGTTGTACGAGTTGTGGATATGGAACGTGGTTCTAAGTGGGGGAGTTACACTCCCGCACGAGGAAGTTTTAGTGTGAGATTTCGGATGATGCTATTGGTAGATTCGGAAAATGTTGTCGAGACCTGGTTGGGTCGATTTGTGGTAGAGTACAATTTCGGATAAATTGTACTTATGGTTTGGATTTGAATCATCACTGAGGTGGTAACGTGGTAAATCTCGTAGAGAGATAATGGACGTGTTTGGCGAGCAAGGTGAAATCCTCCGGTTAAGGGAGGTGTGTGTCGGGTTCTCTTGTGGAGAATTATTGTTTGGTACCTATGTTTGGTATAGGTGGTTCTTGCTCGATTATGGTATGGTTGTTTGATGAAGCATGATCTTTAGGGTCCGCTGACTTCATCATGGGAATATGTGATTGGTGGAGCATGACTTTCGGGGTCCGCTGACTTCATCATGAGTGTGGTGTTATATCAGTGAAGCATGATCTTCGGGTCCGCTGACTTCATCCGGTGTTGTGATCGGTGAAGCATGATCTTCGGGTCCGCTGACTTCATTCGGTGTTGTGATTGGTGGAGCATGACCTTCGGGGTCCGCTGACTTCATCAAGGGAGTAGTGTTATGTCGGTATGGTGTAACACTATCGGGAAATGCGAGTACCGGTGGGAAATACGAGTACCATTCCTATGTTGAGATTGTGAATCGCGTGTGGTTTCGGATTCACGATGACGCGTGTAGTTCGGTCATCTTATTGGAATGAATCTCGTGTAGTTCGGATTCATGGTGACTCGTGTAGTTCGGTCATCTTATTGAGGTAGTAATCTCGTGTGGTTTTGGATTACTAAGGCTCGTGTAGTTCGGCCAACCTCGATGTTGTGGAAGTGAATCTCGTGTAGTTCGGATTCACGAATGACTCGTGTGGTTTCGGTCATTGTATTGAGGAGTGAGTCTCGTGTAGTTCGGATTCACAATTGACTCGTGTAGTTCGGTCATTCCTCCGGGATAGTGACTCTCGTGTAGTTCGGATTCACTATGGCGCGTGTAGTTCGGCCATTCCCGATTGTTGTTGTGGTGAAGGTAGTGAGTCGCGTGTAGTTCGTATTCACTAGGGCGCGTGTGTTTTCGGCCAGCCTTCGTGTCGTGTGATCTATTGGTTGTTTGATACACCAATGGTAGGGTTGTAAGGACCATGTTGCGGGAACTATCGGTCGTTTTATACGTCGATGGTGGGGTCGTGAGGACCATGTTGTGGGATTAGTGAGGCGATAGCCGTGTTTCACTCACATGTTTGTTATGGGTGTGACGATGGTTGATTTCGTACACCTTGGGTTTTGCGTTTCCATAGTCGTTTTGGGCGCTATCAGTTCTAGCCGTTGGATTATGATATTACGGTAGTTGCGTATTGGTCGTATTGCGCACTACAATGGATGTTTAGTGATTGGTGTAATCCGTAAGGGTTCGTTTGGTTCGGTCTTCATCGTTTCGGATTGTTGACTTTAGAATTTAAACTTGGTTGCTTTTAGCATTGTACTTGGTAATGATACGCTAGAGGGTTGATATCTCGATTCGAGATTGGTTGAGTTTCCCGATGTGAGGGATTGAGCATGGTTTTAGTGCTCGGATTGTGATTTGTTAAATCGCGTGTGACGATTTTGGTTGTTAGAGGTGATTCATTGGGAAGAGTTGCCTAGGAAAGTCGGATTGGGACGTATGTTTGAGGACCGTGGAGTGTGGTCCGTTTGGTTAAGTGACGAGGATCACGAGGACGTGATCGAGTTTAAGTGGGGGAGAGTTGTAAGACCCGAATATTTATCTTGTATACTTGTGTACTTATGACATTCGAGAACGGGCTTCGTTGAATATTGTTATGTAATTGAAAAGGTAAAAGAATCTGAAACTGGCTACTTGCGCGCCGCGCGGGTCTGGGGCGCGCCGCGCCAAATCGCGCAGACAGCCCTCTTCTTCTTTTTAATTGTTTTAAATGAAGGGCAATTGGGTAATTTCACTTGGGGCCGGATTTGTGAGCCATATTAGCTGGTTTGGATCAGTTTTGGATGATATTCACATCCATCCATCACTCCCAACTATCTAGAGAGAGAGAGAGAGAGAGAGAGATTCTAGAGAGAGATTTGGGGTTTTGGAGAAGAAGGAGGCCGTTTGGATCAAAAGCTCGAGTTCTAAAGTTGTCCCTTTCGTTCTTGGCTACGCGGTGATAGTATTGGTAAGCTCAAACTCCGAATTTCATTTGTTTGATTTGATATTCAAGTTAGGGTTTTGAGTTAATTAGTTGTAAAACCCTTTTAGATGATAAAATGGGTTTAGTGATGCTAATAATCGGGTTTATTGTAAATTGTTGGTGGATTTTGGGTTGGTGAACTAATTGGTCATGTTTAGAACTTGAAATTGAGTTTAATCACTTAAGTTAGTGATTATGGAAGTATTGAAACCCATTTAGGGTTACTTGGTTGACTAACTATGACTTTGGGTCAAATTAGGGTTTGGTGGTAATTATGACCCAATTGATGAGTTAATGAGGTTTATAAACTTAAAACGGATTAAGTTGGGGTATTAAACCGAGTTAAATGTGTTTTGGTGTCGAAACTTGTAAATGGTGAGATTTTGACCTTATGAGTCAAAATTAGGGTTTAAGTGTCAAAATGGGTATGACACGTGTTTAACACTTGAGTTCGGGTTTAATTGGCATATTAGGACCATTCTCACTTGTGTTAGTGATTATTGGTTAGTTTTGGGCACGGTTTGTGCTTGGAAGTGCATTTGGGTCGAAATTGCACTAAGTGACGAATTGGGTTGATTTGTAAATCCACTCTAAGTGTATTGTTGTAATTGTGATAATGGAATAGTTACTTTCCATTGGCGAGTTGTGGATTACTTGGAAGCATTCTTCAAGACTTCAAGGTGAGTGATAATATCCTATGTGCATATGTATGTGTAGGATGGGTACGGGTCGGGTGAAGTGATTCTCGGCTATAGAGCTCACTTCACATATAGATGGATTTGATGGACTTTTGTATGAGTCCAATTGGCACGGTTGTGCGTTTTGGTTGACCATCTTTGGCGAAGTACGCGTTCGCGTGTACATTATCACACGTGGTTGTGATGTGGTTGATATAACCCCAATGGCGAAGGGTATAATATTGAGAAGTGAATCGCGTGTGTATTCGGATTCACGATGACGCGTGTGGTTTCGGTCATCTTATTGTATTGTGGAAATGAATCTCGTGTAGTTCGGATTCATGGTGACTCGTGTAGTTCGGTCATCTTATTGAGGTAGTAATCTCGTGTGGTTTCGGATTAATAAGGCTCGTGTAGCTCGGCCAACCTCGATGTTGTGAAGATAGTAATCTCCTGTGGTTTCGGATTACTAAGGCTCGTGTAGTTCGGCCAATCTTCATTGTGGTACTTGGTTCTCGGTATTGGGTTAAGGTGTTAACCTTGTTCGTTTATATTGTTATATATTAATGCATTGTTGTGTTGTAGCTAACCCTCCCGGTGTAGCTATTTGGCGTTGTTCACATCGTCGTTGGTGAACTTATATTGCTGTTGTATCTTTAGCTCGTTGCTTAGAGATCGTACGGTATGCTTAGTGTAGTGCTTTATATATGGATGCCTCGGTATGCGGTAATTGTTGTTTTGTGGCGTGTCCATTTTATACATATATATGTATGTAGTATATTATCATTCACTAAGCGTTAGCTTACCCTCTCGTTGTTGACTCTTTTTATAGATTGCATGCGGATGGTGGCTCGGGTAAGCGTGAGGATTAGAGGACTTGCATAATTTGCGTAGAAGGCTTGCTTATGGATTTATTAGGATTGGGTAGCGTATCCCCAATCGCCATGCTCGGCTTTGTTTTGTATTAAAAGTCTTATGGTCGAAAATTGTATTTTGATACTTAAAGGGTAATTTGGGTCGATGTGGGCCCCGCTTCGTAAACATAATTTTATTAATAGAACGTGCTAGTTTTTATATATGGAACATGGGGTTAAAAGCGTTACGCCTAAATATGTCGGGAACTAGTCAAACATTTTCGCATTTAAAGACTTTCCGGACAGTCAGGTTTGGCGCGCCGCGCAGCCTATATGGCGCGCCGCGCCAGGTGGCAGTTCAGCAATTTTTATTTTTATTTTGTATTTTCACGTGGTTTGTCCGAGGGTTGGTTTGGGTTGTTACATTTTGGATATAGTTTCATGTTCATAAGAAAGATCATTTTCCCAGAAGAACAACTTTTAAATCAAAGTTTAACATAGTTTTTAATTAACTAACCCAAAACAGCCCGCGGTGTTACTACGACGGCGTATATCCGGTTTTACGGTGTTTTTCGTGTTTTCCGGTTTTAAATCATTAAGTTCGCATATCATATAGATATAGAACATGTGTTTAGTTTATTTTAAAAGTCAAGTTAGAAGGATTAACTTTTGTTTGCGAACAAGTTTAGAATTAACTAAACTATGTTCTAGTGATTACAAGTTTAAACCTTCGAATAAGATAGCTTTATATGTATGAATCGAATGATGTTATGAACATCATTACTACCTCAAGTTTTCTGGATAAAGCTACTGAAAATGAGAAAAATGGATCTAGCTTCAAAGGATCCTTGGATGGCTTGAAAGTTCTTGAAGCAGAATCATGACACGAAAACAGTTCAAGTAAGATTTTCACTCGAAATAAGATTGTTATAGTTGTAGAAATTGAATCAAAGTTTGAATATGAATATTACCTTGAATTAGAAAGATAACCTACTGTAAATAACAAAGGTTCCTTGATCTTAGATGATTACTTGGAATGGATTAGAAAACTTGGAAGTATTCTTGATTTTTATGAAACTATACTTATGGAATTTATGAAGAACACTTAGAACTTGAAGATGGAACTTGAGAGAGATCAATTAGATGAAGAAAATTGAAGAATGAAAGTGTTTGTAGGTGTTTTTGATCGTTGGTATATGGATTAGATATAAAGGATATGTAATTTTGTTTTCATGTAAATAAGTCATGAATGATTACTCATATTTTTGTAATTTTATGAGATATTTCATGCTAGTTGCCAAATGATGGTTCCCACATGTGTTAGGTGACTCATATGGGCTGCTAAGAGCTGATCATTGAAGTGTATATACCAATAGTACATACATCTAAAAGCTGTGTATTGTACGAGTACAAATACGGGTGCATACGAGTAGAATTGTTGATGAAACTGAACGAGGATGTAATTGTAAGCATTTTTGTTAAGTAGAAGTATTTTGATAAGTGTCTTGAAGTCTTTCAAAAGTGTATGAATACATATTAAAACACTACATGTATATACATTTTAACTGAGTCGTTAAGTCATCGTTAGTCGTTACATGTAAATGTTGTTTTGAAACCTTTAGGTTAACGATCTTGTTAAATGTTGTTAACCCATTATTTATTATATCAAATGAGATGTTAAATTGTTACATTATCATAATATTATAATATATAATATATCTTAGTATGATATATATACAGTTAAATGTCGTTACAACGATAATTGTTACATATATGTCTCGTTTCGAAATCATTAAGTTAGTAGTCTTATTTTTACATATGTAGTTCATTGTTAATACACTTAATGATATATTTACTTATCATTTAACATAATTAACCAAATGTATCAATATCTTAATATGATTCATATGTACCTAGTAAGACGTTGTTATAACGATAATCGTTATATATATCGTTTTCGAGTTTTTTAATTTAATAAACTCAATTTTATGTATGTAACTCATTATTAAAATACCTAATAAGATACTTACTTATCATAATATCATGTTAACTATATATATAATCATATATATGTCATCATATAGTTTTTACAAGTCTTAACGTTCGTGAATCACCGGTCAACGTAGGTGGTCAATTGTCTATATGAAACCTATTTCAATTAATCAAGTCTTAACAAGTTTGATTGCTTAACATGTTGGAAACACTTAATCATGTAAATATCAATTTCATTTAATATATATAAACATGGAAAAGTTCGGGTCACTATAATACATTTGAAAGAAAAGATGGATCTACACGATGAATCAATTCCATCATTAAAATGAAGTAAAGTCTTCAGAAAAAGACACGCGCTTCTTGATTTAGGTCAGGAAGTTGTCGTCCAGACCAGCTGTAGGTTGACGAAAAATCTAGAAAAGTCATCTCTAAAATCAGCAGGAAATCCACGGACCTCAGCATCAAACAGGGTCGCCAAGTGGTCAGATTTATCCTAACCATGAGAAGGATTTATCTCGTAAAATGGGGAGGGCGCCATGCAAATTAGCTTGATAAGACTAATGAATCATACCTCCAGAAAGGATAATCTCCTTAAAGATTAAAAATCAGCTTTTAAGACTGATATTACTCAATCCTTGAGATTGACCTTAAAGATTGAGAATTCAAACTCATGGAATTCGATGATATCTAAACTCGAGCTTGAACGAGAAAATATTTTGATCAAAATTACAAACCGATTTGTTTTCTGAAAACCCATTTTTAATGCGTTCATTACCATTGAACGTAAAAACCTAGGAATTCACCTGGAATTCATTAGGTCACCTGAACCAAATCGGGTGTCAACCGTAAGAACGGTGGTTGCATAGCATGGTCGAAGACAGGACCTTGTGCCAGACCGAAAAAACTATAAGGTGAGCTTTACTATTGCTCCTACAAAGGATAGTAATTGCCGCCGACACGTTATAGACCATAATTAAAAGCATGTCACGGGACATTGCCTTAACAGTTGCTTGTTCAACGCTTTCCTTTACAACCGGACGGTAGTTTACCAAAAGGTAATATACGGAGCAAGTATACTGGACATGTTGCTTTCCTAATACAAGGTTAGCAAGTGTGTTGTACAATCAAAGTGGTTCAAATTATTGATGAGAAACGTCTCAAAATTACAAGAGTACAAGACACAAAACGCAAAGTACAAGATATTAAATTGTACGAAAGGACGTTCGAAAATCCGGAACCGGGACCAGAGTCAACTCTCAACGCTCGACGCAATGGACTAAAAATTACAAGTCAACTATGCACATGAATATAATATAATATATAAATAATTCTTAAAATTATATATATATATATATATATATATATATATATATATATATATATATATATATATATATATATATATATATATATATATATATATATATATATATATTATATATATAAAATGTCGGCAAACAAGAAAACAAATCTGTGTGAGCTGGAAAAGCAGGCCATGCGATCGCATGGCCTGGAAGTGCAATTTCCATGCGATCGCATGGCCCTAAATTTTGGGTCAGGTCCTATAAATTTCTCAGTTTTGGTCGAACTTAAACACATCTTTTTCTTTCTCCATCTCTCACGTATATATATATATATATATATATATATATATATATATATATATATATATATATATATATATATATATATATATTATAATTTTAATTTTAATTTTAATAATAATAAGGGTATGTTAGCGAATGTTGTAAGGGTGTGAGTCGAAATTCTGTCCGTGTAACGCTACACTATTTTTAATCATTGTAAGTTATGTTCAACCTTTTTAAATTAATGTCTCGTAGCTAAGTTATTATTATGCTTATTTAATCCGAAGTAATCGTGATGTTGGGCTAAATATTAAAATTGGGTAATTGGGCTTTGTATCATAATTGGGGTTTGGACAAAAGAACGACACTTGTGGAAATTAGACTATGGGCTATTAATGGGTTTTATATTTGTTTATGATAGTTTGTTAATTTAATATAAAGATTTACAATTGGACGTACCTATAAATAACCATATACACTCGATCGGACACGATGGGCGGGATATTTATAAGTACTAATAATTGTTCATTTAACTGGACAGGGGAATGGATTAATAGTCTATGGACTTATTAAAACAGGGGTGAATTATATACAAGGACACTTGGTGTAATTATAGTTTAAGTCCCCAATTAGTTGGAATAATTGACTTCAGATATAAGGATAATTTGACGAGGACACTGGCACTTTATATTTATGACTGATGGACTGTTATGGACAAAAACTAGACGGACATATTGAATAATCCAGGACAAAGGATAATTAACCCATGGGAATAAACTAAAATCAACACGTCAAACATCATGATTACGGAAGTTTAAATAAGCATAATTCCTTTATTTCATATTTAATTGCACTTTTAATTATCGCACGTTTATTTACTGTCATTTTATTTAAATGCACTTTTAATTATCGTACTTTTTAATTATCGCAATTTTATTTTATCGCACTTTTATTTATCGCAATTTCATTATCGTTATTTACTTTATGCTTTAAATTAAGTTATTTTTTATTTTTAATATTTTACATTAGGTTTTAACTGCGACTAAAGTTTTAAAATCGACAAACAGGTCATTAAACGGTAAATTCCCCCTTTTATAATAATAATACTACTTATATATATATTTATATATTTAAAAATATAGCATTAAACTTTGCTAAGATCCCTGTGGAACGAACCGGACTTACTAAAAACTACACTACTGTACGATTAGGTACACTGCCTATAAGTGTTGTAGCAAGGTTTAGGTATATCCACTCTATAAATAAATAAATAAATAAATAACTTGTGTAAAATTGTATCGTATTTAATAGTATTTTGTAGTAAAAATATAACTATTTTGTATACACCTCGCATAACATCAATAGCACCATCATTAAGCAAGCAAGAAATGATAAATTCACCTGGGTCTCCTAATTTAGGAGGTGGAGTTGGTTTGTTAACCTTTTTTTGGTGCTCTTTTCTTGGTTCTTCCACTTCTACTTGGACTTCTTGTTCATGTTTTTCTTTGTTTCTTGGAATGGGAGGTTTATATAGAAATTCTTCTTCATCACTCAAATTTGAAACCTCCCCGTCTTCCAAATTTGATTTTTCATATGTCGTTGAAAACATATTTATGTTTTCATTCTGAGGGTTTATTTTGGTGGTGAAATTATGATTAACATCATTGTCAACTTCCATCGGACCATGTATGTAATGTTTAACTCTGTGACCATTAACTTTAAATTCAATACCGTTTGAATTTATCAACTCTACTGTTCCGTATGGAAAAACTCTTTTGACTATGAATGGTCCAGACCATCTAGATTTTAACTTCCCAGGAAATAGCTTGAAACTTGAATTGAAAAGAAGGACTGTGTCTCCTTCCTTAAATTCTTTTGAACTTCTGATTCTTTTATCATGCCATTTCTTCATTATTTCCTTATAGATTAACGAATTTTCATATGCATCATGTCTTATTTCTTCTAATTTGTTTAGTTGACTTAACCTTAGACGTCCTGTAACATCCTCAACCGGGCCTAGCTGTAACATTACTAGTTTGCCCTTAAGTATATGTTGTGTTATTATATGCTTTTATTTTTATTTAATGTTTATTATCATTTGATGATGTGGTTAGGACCAGTTTGTGACAAGGGTCACAGAACAGGTTTGTTTATTTAATTTGAACTTCATTTGAGTTGCCAAATGATGTACGAAAGATATCAGATAACTGATAAATTCCCTTGTGTTGCACAGTGTGAGAATTTAACCCAATTAAGTGACTATAGTGCTGCTTCCCTTCTCATTTTCTAGACTTTTTCAAACACACACCCGTACTTACTCTTTCACCTAACCAAAACCCTAATTGCTTGATCTTGATCTTGTTCTTGAGCTCAAATTAATCATATCTTCTTGTTCTCTGTGATTTTGTGATCAATTTAAGGTAAGCTTCTCTTAGATTCATGTAGTGATTCTTGCTCAAATTGGGTTTTTATGTTCATATGGGTTTTTGATGAAATTAAGCTTGATTTTTGATCTAAAGTGTTTGATATGTTCAATTAATGTTACAAATATGTTTTATATAGTTTATATGATGTTTTGGATGTGGTTTTGGTGTTAGATCTTGCAAAAATCGAGTTTTTGGGCCAAAATGGCAAAAATCAGCGAGCTGGAATATTCTAACAGCTCCCACACTTCTAACAGGTCACTCATACAAGTGACCACGCATTTGAGGCTCATCCACGCGGTTGAGGACTCGCTCGCACGAGTGAGGTCTCGTCCGCGCGAGTTTGTACTGGTCAGTTTTTGGTAAAATTGAAAAGGCTGTAACTTTCAAACCGTAACTCCATTTTCGATGAATAAACTATTGTTGGACTCATCTTGAAGTTTAATATCCAATGATAAGGTTTTAAAAAGCTAGATCAAACTTTATTTTGGTCAAAAGAAGGGATTGTATTGTGTATGTCTTGTTTTGTACTCGTTTAGTGTCGTTACTGATTGAGTTTATGATGTAGGCTTATCATATAGTGAATATATGATGATATGGGTTAATTTACTGTATGTATTGATGTTTATGTTGTACATTTTGAGTGGAAACTCGTATAAACAACTGCTGCTACTGTTCTTCATCACTCGCACGAGAGAGCCTTTACTCGTACGGTTGGGGTGATCAGCCGTGTCATGAACCGTGCGAGTGAGTGGATATGGAGAACTATTGTTTTGATTAAGATGATACGTACGATTGAGATGTGACTCGTACGAGTCACTGGTCATGCGTGTGATGAACTGTACGGATCATTTAATCCATTGATGGGTGTTCAGTCAGACCAAACGTACGAGTAAGTTGTCACCAGTGTGGTTGAGTGTTCTCAAATGTACGAGTGAGAGTGTTACTCGTACGGTTGGTGAACCAGTTGTTAAGTACTTAAGTGTTGGTATTTGGTGTTATTGTTTTATTGTCGGGTTATTATCGAGACATTATAACTAACTTGTGTATATGTCTTTCTCAGGAGAAAAGGAGAAAGAGAAGGTTCAGTGATTAGATAGCTGAATACCTTCTCATTTGCTGGTAATCGGTGAGTTTGACTAACTGGAGAACATAGTATAGAGTAGCATGTTATATTATGATTGCCATGGTTGTTAGCTATACTTACTGATACAGTTAGTTAGTACGTTGTAATGACTGCATGTTGGTTGATGCTTATCTGCTGGAGTCCAGTGCGTCCCTATTGTGTGGTGGCCTTGGTAGGAGAGATCAACTTGCGGGTTGGGTTCCTTATGTGGTGGCCTAGACAATCGTGGTGTATATATATATGAATGACGCGTCCATCGCGTGTGGATTATATATATACAACACGGTGGTGGAGGAACTTCTGGTAAGCCCCAGTCCGATCAGCTGGTGGTTAATGGTTTCGCCGAGCCGCCAGAGTCTCTGTAGACGGCACTTGAGTGATTTAAATGCCATGTTCCCAAACTTAGTCGAGTCATGTCAAACATAACATGCTGGGGATGGGTTAAGTGAGTATTAGGACAGGTTATGCGTTAGTTGTTAGTACTAACCTGTGTTATACTAAGCCTTGGTGTGTGATGTTGTGCAGTACAGGTATGGTCGATAATGATGGTTGTGATGTGGCCCTCAACGCCCCCAGAATAGTCAGAGCTGCAGAGTACGGATGTATATCGGGTGAAGAACCTCGGGGATAGATGTCAAAGATGTAAGGACGGTTACCAAAAGTTAAGGGCAGATAATACATGTAGGTGAAGTAAGTTTAAGTGTACTCGGATATTGTACCTTTAGATTAGGCGACCTAGTCAGTGTCAAGTGGGTGTACCATTTTCTGCTTAGATGTAATCATGGTGGATAATATTTTAGTTACTGATGATGCAACCTCGACAATAGTTCGACAACCGTACTATTATCTGATACAGAAGCATTCGTCGCCAGTAGTAAAAGTAATAAAATAATGATAATAATAAAGAAAAGGATTCTGTTGGACGGAGTTGGTGTACTCGACCTATTGGGTATTCCAGGTTAAATCAATCAGTGAATTAGGAAGTTTATTGGATTTAATCAAGTAGAAGGATTAAGATGAAACGATATGTGTTCTTTGTAAAAGTTGAGGAGTGACAGGTACAGGTTGTTCTACTTCAGGATATGATTACTTCTTGCGATGTTAAATGTGGGATGTGGTATGATAAATCAGGAGGCGAAGTTGGATTCTTGCAGAGATAATATATATAGAGGATTTAGCAACTTATAGGACACAAAGCGTTACAGTGTTCGGAAAACCAGAGATTGAGTTCTGGGGCAGGGTCCGGGGCATAGACTTTATCATCCGGGTGATCTTCTGCTCTTGTTGTCAGACAGGAGAGGAGAAACCCCACAGATGATATAGTTGGAGCATGTTAGATGTTGACAGAGGCTTGTGATACATAAGACGAGTTAAATGCCGGTACGTGTTTTATTACATTTTGTAATTTGTTAGTGCATGTTGTAAGTCGTCATTTGTGGATATGTATGCTTCATAATTGTTGTTTGATGTTGTAGTGGAAACTGTTAAATGGCCTTAGAAAAGTTTCCTGTTTAGCTGGTACATAGTGGCTTAGTTACTGTAGTGTGTTTACATGCTAGTTTGGATTTGCTACTTTTATTGTATGCAACATGTTAGATTTGTTAAGTACCATGCTTTAGGTATTGGTTAGTATGACTGATTTTGATTGGCATGTTAGTCCGGAGTTGATCTGATACTGATATGCGTACGTTGGTTGTATTAATTAAGACTTGTAAGAAGTCTTTCTCTTTACCATAGACTGTTGACTGGTTGGACACACGTAGTTACCAGTAGGGACTGTTTAGGTAGTAGTTCCCTTATTTCTTGACCCGAGACTTGTACCTTAGTTGGTGGCCGTATGATATGTAGTCTGTAGGTTTATAGACTGTGACTGAAACAGTAGGTGACTGGCCTAGTAGTGATATTATATGCTTGGACTTGTTGTGTGGAACCTGTAGGGTTGTCAAGTAGAACTATCTTCCTACTTTGGTTTAACATGACCTGGTGTATGGTCCTTAGAACTTTATTGGGGGAGGCTTTCCTTATTTGGTCTCTTGAGGAGATAAAGACAGACTTTGACCTGACTTTAGATTGGATAATAACTGTACTGTTGACTTCAAGATCAGTGTAAGTGTTGGATAATGTTTTGGGAATATTGTGGCTAGTATTTTCTTAGAGTAAACTGGTATGGTTTTACCATGATTATTTCCAACGCTAGTGAGATCTCGTTAGTTGACAGTTGTGACTATATACATCGGGAATGTGGGCGGTGAACCGCGTGAACTCTTTAGAGAATATGTGATTTTTGACTTAGAATTGTAATTGGAACATCGTTGGAATTGCATGGTATGATTTAATATATTCCTATACTTTGAGAGTTGTGTGACATTTGTACTTGACGATTGTAATCTCCAGGGATATGAATGGTAATGATGGGGTTAGTTATTGGTTGATGATATCATGTTCTGAGGGAACTATAACTTCTTCATTTAACAGTTGTAACTGTAGAGGATTTGAGTAGAAATGTCAGGATTTACCAGTGTGTTTGCAAAAGTGGATCAACTGGGTAATTTTGAACAGTGTGATTGTGACAGGTGCGTTAGTATACCGAAATAGTTGTAATCAGATGATTCAGTTAGAAACTTTACGTTAGAATAAATTTGTATTAGTGGATTGTAACTATCAGTGACCAGAGGAACATACCGTGATAGATTGACAGACTTGATTAGGGTCTTTGATGTGCATAGAGGTGTATACGAAATAGCTTATATTTTACTAGGAAATACTATTAAAAACGATACAATTTTACACAAGTTATTTATTTATTTATAGAGTGGATATACCTAAACCTTGCTACAACATTTATAGGCAGTGTACCTAATCGTACAGTAGTGTAGTTTTTAGTAAGTCCGGTTCGTTCCACAGGGAGCTAGCCAAGTTTAACGCTATATTTTTAAAACTATATTTGTATAAATATAAATATATATATATATATATATATATATATATATATATATATATATATATATATATATATATATATATATATATATATATAGTATTATTATTATAAAAGGGGGTTTTTACCGTTTAATGACCGGTTTGTCGATTTTAAAACTTTAGTCGCAGTTAAAACCTAATGTAAAATATTAAAAATATAACTTAATTTAAAGCGTAAAGTAAATAACAATAATTTAAGTGGGTTAAATTAAAGTGCGATAAATAAAATGACAATAAATAAAATTGCGATAATTAAAAAGTGCAATAATTAAAATGACAATAAATTAAAGTGCGATAATTAAAAGTGCAATTAAATATGAAATAAAGGAATTATGCTTATTTAAACTTCCATAATCATGATGTTTGACGTGTTGATTTTAGTTTATTACCATGGGTTAATTGTCCTTTGTCCTGAATTATTCGATATGTCCATCTGGTTTTTGTCCATAACAGTCCATCAGTCATAAATATAAAGTGCGAGTGTCCTCGTCAAATTATTCTTATATCCGAAGTCAAATATTCCAACTAATTGGGGACTTAAACTATAATTACGCCAAGTGTCCTTGTACATAATTCACCCCTGTTTTAATAAGTCCATTAACTATTAATCCATTCCCGTGTCCGGTTAAATGAACGATTATTAGTACTTATAAATATCCCGCCCATCGTGTCCGATCGAGTGTATATGGTTATTTATAGGTACGTCCAATTGTAAATCTTTATATTAAATTAACAAACTATCATTTAATTAAACAAATATAAAGCCCATTAATAGCCCATAGTCTAATTTCCACAAGTGTCGTTCTTTTGTCCAAACCCCAATTATGGTACAAAGCCCAATTACCCAATCTTAATATTTACCCCAACATCACGATTACTTCGATTTAAATAAGCATAATAATAACTTAGCTACGAGACATTAATTTAAAAAGGTTGAACATAACTTACAATGATTAATAATAGCGTAGTGTTACACGGACAGAATTTCGACTTACACTCATACAACATTCGCTAACATACCCTTATTATTATTAAAATTAAAATTAAAATTAAAATTATAATATATATATATAGGAGCAATAGACTTGCTCCGTATATTACCTTTCGGTAAACTACCGTCCGGTTGTAAAGGAAAGCGTTGAACAAGCAACTGTTAAGGCAATGTCCCATGACATGCTTTTAATTTTGGTCTATAACGTGTCGGATGCAATTACTATCCTTTGTAGGAGCAATAGTAAAGCTCACCCTATAGTTTTTTCGGTCTTGCACAAGGTCCTGTCTTCGACCATGCTATGCAACCACCGTTCTTACGGTTGACACCCGATTTGGTTCAGGTGACCTAATGAATTCCAGGTGAATTCCTAGGTTTTTACGTTCAATGGTAATGAACGCATTAAAAATGGGTTTTCAGAAAACAAATCGGTTTGTAATTTTGATCAAAATATTTTCTCGTTCAAGTTCGAGTTTAGATATCATTGAATTCCATGAGTTTGAATTCTCAATCTTTAAGGTCAATCTCAAGGATTGAGTAATATCAGTCTTAAAAGCTGATTTTCAATCTTTAAGGAGATTATCCTTTCTGGGGGTCTGATTCATTAGTCTTATCAAGCTAATTTGCACGGCGCCCTCCCCATTTTATGAGATAAATCCTTCTCATGGTTAGGATAAATCTGACCACTTGGCGACCCTGTTTGATACTGAGGTCCGTGGATTTCCTGCTGATTTTAGAGATGACTTTTCTAGATTTTTTGTCAACCTACAGCTGGTCTGGACGACAACTTCCTGACCTAAATCAAGAAGCGCGTATCTTTTTTTGAAGACTTTACTTCATTTTAATGATGGAATTGATTCATCGTGTAGATCCATCTTTTCTTTCAAATGTATTACAGTAAATCGGGTAAAACTGATTAGTTTAGTCCAAAGCAAAAGTACCTGCAATAATCTGTACCAAATATGTGATATGTGTTTTAAAGAAATTGGTAAATTCTTCCCACACTTAGCTTTTATTTATTCTTTTCTTTGCCTTTTTATTCTCTTCTATTCTATTTTAAATGAATTCAAGCGTTTTGGGTTGTTTCCCCATTTATGTTCTTTCCGAGGTAACAATAATTTCGGCATTAACATCTAGTTTTATCGTTCATAAATATGTATAAACATGATTTTGAATTCATTTAGTTGAAAATTTTTCAAATTTTCACAAAATTTAGCAATTTAACTAAGTGTAAACCCGAGAGAATTTATAACCCTTCCCCACACTTGAGATCATGCAATGCCCTCATTTGCATGAAATCAGACTATAATTATAAATTCATGAGGGTGATTAGTGTAGAAAAGTGATTAAAAATACCGAGTTTGCAACATATTATTTTATATCACATTTGATATTTTGTGTCTTGATGTCAAAATTAGTAGCTTTTACTAAACTTAATGTCAGTCTTTGAAAGTGCGCTGTTTTACCCTGTTTTGTATATAAGATAAACTACAAACATATATATAAAAATATATATTTTTTTATAAAACCTTTATTTATTAAAACAATTTAAATGAATAATTTTTTTAAAAATTTTGTTTCCTTTTACTTTAGGTAGTTTCGATATGTTTACCTAGTCCGTCCCTCGACAAAAATTAAAAATTTATCGTTTTTAAAGCGATTGTTTTAAAAGCAAAGGTTTTTGGGTTTTTTAATTTTTTTGGTATACTTTAGATCAATATTATTAAAAATAATGATAACAAAATTTTTCGCCCGGTCCTTGGGTAAAGCAATTTCGGTTCCATGACCTAGTCTTCAACTTACGATGAATTTTAGAAATTATTTTTTTAAACTTAATGAAATAAAGTAATTTTTGTTTTTTAAAATCACACAAAACTTAAATTTAAAAAGAATATTAATTTCAAACAAAACCTACAAAACAAAAATTCAGAATGGTGGAAGAAAACTAGTTCTTTAGTGTCTGCTAGTGGAAAAGACCAATCGGATTCCATTCTCGGAACTACACGAGAACAGAACAACTAACTTTAGACAGCGTTTTCTTTTTAGAACATTTGAATCTCCCCACACTTAGGTAGCTGTGGTGTCGAATTTGTGATTAACTTCATCGTTAATTTCTTTTGGACCATAATCAACTTGCATATCTGTGACTTTTGCTTTAAGCCATTGGTCGGATTCTTGTGTAATATCCACAAATTCAACTAGTTTCTCCTTTTCTTTAGGCAATATATTGGATACTAACCGGTTACACAACTTAAAGTTCCCTTTGGTTCTAGCATCGCGAATCCGTTTAATAAGTTTCTTCATTGAACTATTAATAACGGGGTCATTTAATTTCGTATCAACAACGGGGTTCTTTGTTATCAGGTCATCATTAGGTGTTACTTCATTTTCCCCACACTTAGGCATTTTATTATTGTTAAGCACTACCGTTGGAGTTGGTAAAACAATATGGTTCTTACCAATCGTTTTTGTTGGTTCAACGGTTTTGGTTGGTGGAGATTTAGACTTTTGACTCACAAAGGTGATCGATTTTTCATCATTACTAAGTGTCATTCTACCCTCTCGTACATCAAATAACGCCCTGGTGGATGCTAAGAATGGTCGACCTAAAATTAGAGGAATGTTTGGGTCCTCTTCTATGTCAATGACAATAAATTCGACTAAAAAGGTTAAATTACCTACTTGAACGGGTAGGTTGTCAGCAATTCCAACTGGGTGCCTAATGGTTTGATCAAAGAGTCGAACACTCATTTCCGTTGGACTTAACTCACCTACTCCTAATCTCTTATATAATGAAAGAGGCATAACACTCACACTCACACCTAAATCTGCTAGTGCATCATACATGACACAATCACTAAGTTGACAAGGAACAATAAATTCACCCGGATCACCCAACCTGGGTGGAGGTTTTGGTGGAACTATCTTCACCGGGTTTATCTTTACGGTATTTGTTTCTTGCACTTTCTTATTCTTTTTCTTCTTTTCAAAGGTATCACAAACTTTATTACCTATTACTTGCTCATACTCAACTCCTTTTCTTGGATGCGGGATGGGTGGTCTGTATGGTGCCACCACTGGCTTTACATACTCGGGTGGTGGTGGTGTTGTAACTTCTTCATTGTTACTCACATCTAAAACCTTCCCATCTTCTGATGCTGGTTTTTCAGAATTTGTTGAAACCATATTAACATTTTCATTTCGAGGATTTACTTCAGTATCACTCGGTAGCTTTCCTTGTTCCCTCTCACTCATCATGTTAGAAAGAGTACCTATGTGTTTTTCTAGATTCAAAACGGAAGCTTGTTGAGTTCTTAATGACTGATCAAACCTCTCATTTGTTTGGTTTGAGATGTAATAAATTGTGTTTGAGATTCCATTAGCTTTGTCATCATTTCTTCCAGATTTGGCTTTTTCTCTTCGGTTTGTTGTGGTGATTTATACAAGCTAGGTCTTTATTGATTGAAAGTGTTGTTTTGAGTTGGTTGGTTATTCGGACCTTGTTGGTTATACGAGTTATTGTTTGGTCCATTTGGATTGTAAAGAATGTTTTGATTTCGATTGAAGTTTGCCCTTGGCTGATGATAATTATTTTGATAATTATTTCCCGGCCTTTGGTTCATGTAGGAAACATTCTCTCGTTGTTCGATCGTTTGTTCGATGTGGCAATCTTTCGTTAAGTGTGGTCCACCGCATTGCTCACAACTGATTCGTATTGAGTGAATATCTTTATTCATCTTTTCCATTCGTCTCTCGAAAGCATCTATTTTTACGAAAACGGAATCAAAGTCATGGCTAGAATCGGCTCTAGTCACTTTAGATGAACGAAAAATATCTTTTTCCTGGTGCCACTCATGCGAGTAGGAGGCTGTGTTATCAATGATTTTGTAAGCTTCAGTTGCGGTTTTCTTCATAGTGGAACCACCAGCTGCTATGTCGATGTCTTTTCGTGTAGCAACGTCGTATCATTGGTAGAATATTTGTACTATTTGATAAGTATCTAAATCGTGTTGTGGACATCCTCTCAATAACTTTCCAAATCTTGTCCACGCCTCATATAGAGTTTCATTTGGCTTTTGTGTGAACGTAACAATTTCTCCTTGAAGTCTCACAGCTTTAGATGCTGGAAAGAATTATTTAAGAAATTTCTCAACTAAGACATCCCATGTGTCAATCGCCCCTTCAGGTAACAATTCTAACCAATCTTTGGCTTCTCCCTTTAAAGTCCAGGGAAACAACATGAGATAGATCTGTTCATCCTCAACTTCTCTGATTTTGAATAGAGTACAGATCCTATTAAAGGTTCGAAGATGTTCGTTTGGATCTTCTTTTGGCGTACCACTATATTGGCATTGATTAGTTACCATGTGTAGGATTTGTCCTTTGATTTCATAATCTGGCACATTAATATCTGGCTTAATAATGGCGTGACTGTAGCGACCCCGACAAATCGTCAAGTGACGGCGTCGGCTACATGGGTCCCATTACCTGATTATAAGTCTTTTAGATAACTTTTGACCAAAATATGTCGCCTTCATTTCAAAATAAAGATTGTTTCAAAGTTTACAAGAATTGTTCAACCAATAGTTAAGTTACAACGTTATAATACGAATGAAATCTAGGCCACACGGTTTAAAGTAAAGTCAAAAGACGCTCCATGAAATGCACGTATACTCGACATCCAATGCAAGTATCAAATAATGAGCGGAAGCATGTTTCACATATCGTGTAAGACCTGAGAAAAACATAGAAATCTGTCAACGAAAACGTTGGTGAAATCATAGGTTTAAGTAAGTAAGTGAGTAAAAGTAAGTAACTCGAACCACAAGGTTTGCAAAGTTGAAATAATAGTAATACATTCTAAAAGTTAATATTCACGAGCACCCAATTATCAAAGCTTAACATTCCATCCATTGTATACCCCATCCATAGTGCTAGAACAAACACTGATTCTCGAAAATATATTTCATCCGTAGACGGTAGCGAACCGTCAGAGATGAGGGTTGTCAACCCATATGGCCATATAACATAAGTTCTCGCTTACACCCGTCAAGTGTAACTAATGATAATCGAATTGAGGATTTTTGTTCTAAACTCGTATGTAGAATGTTTGTTTTCCCGTTCTTGTGTTCACTTAGTTCAAAAGAATCGTTTATGTTTTCTCATCCCAAATATAAGTTCAAAAAGAGTAAAAGTGGGACTATGATCTCACCTTGAGTGCGAGAGTTATAAAAGTACTTCAACAAGTAAACGCGTGCAAAGACAAGGCTAGTCTTGACCTAAACATATAGGTTATATCAATAACGGTAAACACAAACGGTCAAAGATGTTCAATTAGTCCTATGGCTCGTTACGACTCGATTATATTAACATGTGAATCAACTAGTCAAGTTTCATGCAAGATACAAGTAAATAATCATGTTAGAAAGGTTGCATAAGTATTTGGTTAAGTTTGACAAAAAGTCAAACTTGGTCGGGTCAAAGTCAACGGAAAAGTCAACGGGGTCGGGTTGGGTATCCGACAATTTTTCTAAGTTATATAATCATATATGAGCATGTTAGCCAAGTTTCATGTTAATCGGAGGTCCGTAGCATAGTAAACATTTTACGTCAAAAGATCAAAGCAAACAGCCCATTTTAGTGTATCAGGACGGTGTCCCAAAAATCAGGACGGTGTCCTGATATGAAGAGTGGGACGGCGTCCCAAATATCAAGACGGCGTCCCAATATGAAGAGTGGGACGGCGTCCCAAATATCAGGACGGCGTCCCAATTGCCTTCCAGGCCCTGTTTGCTGAATTTCTCAAGTGCACGACCCAAACTTCAAACAATCACAATTTATGATCCGCAAACAATTAGAACAGGTATTTTATATCATCGGAAAGCTATTTCGACAAGGAATACAACTAACCACATATCATAAATCAAAATCATCATTTAAGACAACAAAAACCTCGTCGAAAGTTCGTTAAACGTTCCAAATCAAGGTTTCAAGTTCATCAATTGCAATTTAAGTTTCGGGAATCCAATTTATACATATGATATGCCGTTTTGAAGGTAATGAAACATGTAATACAACTAAATACTTATTAACAACATTTCATGGCATTCAAATCATCAAAAGTTCATTTAAAGTCTATCATACTCTAACGAAAATTCACAAAAATCAATAGTCATGAGTTTGATGTTTCCTTAATCAACCTATACATCAAAACGAAGCTAAAGATACTAGTAACACTTTTTAAAACATGCACTTTAACAATCTAACAACATTTGATCATCCAAAATCAAGGATTTAGCAAGAAATTTTCATATTGAACTAGTTACACCAAAAACAACGAATCGGGCATACAAATTACATACACGACATCACAATGAGCCATAGACACTAATTAACAACTTTATAAGTCAAGAACACGAATTTAAAGAAATCTAGTGTTTTAGAAATGTTACCCAAAATCGAAGTAGTTAGCATCAAATCGAAGAGGATGATGAGAGGATCAAGAATATGTAGTTTGTTTTGATGTTTACTTCCTTGGTGAGATTTGGATGATGATTTTATGTTTGAGAAATGAGAGAGTTTGAAAGTATCAAAAATGGAAAAGGGAGGATGAATGAAAGGGATGAAGGAGGTTGACTCTTTGACCTAGTCAAAAGTTTGATACTTTGGCAAGTTTGGTCCCTCAACTTTGAATCGGGTGCGGAAAATAACCGAATGAATTATTTTAAGTTACACGAGAGTACGGGAGATATTAAAATCCGATAACGAAAATATTTAAAATGTTACATAACAAAGGATACGAATTTAGATACGAAGGGTATTATTTAAAAAGAAAAAGACGGGCGTTAAAATAATTTAACGGAAAAATGCGGGATGTTACATTATCCACACCTCAAAAGAAATTTCGTCCTGCAATTTAGTTGAAAGTAGTAGTCGATATCTCCTACTCGAGACTTTACGTTGTCAATGCTATGAATAAGTGAAAGTACGTCCTTGAGTGTTCTCATGAATTTGGATAGTCAGGGTTTTACGTTGTATTAAGGTTTGGTTTTACGATCCCCAGTTTCAACTGGTTTTCCCCTATGAAGAGAAGTTTGTCATCAATAGTTGATGTATCTAGCAGGATTGCACGTTCCTGTTCCGCAGGACACGTTTCTAAGTTTGTTACACGAAAAGTAGGGTAAACGGAAACTTAATTGCATCGGAAGTTCTAAACGGTAGGAAGCGGTTCCAATACGCCCCAAGGTTTCAAAAGGTTCAATATTGCAGATATAGCCTTTCTCGATTTCCTAAAATGGATTTCACCTTTCCAAGGTGCGGTTTCTCAATATTACGCGATTACACACTGGGATTTGTGAGGTTTTCATCTAAGTTTGGTATAACTCTTCTGCCGACCATGGGTTGTCTCTAGCCCTCCTCGGACTTGAACGATCTCAATTGTTGTTTCTTGATGGAGTTCAGATTCGGCGATTTGCTTGCCGCATGCTTTGGTTAAATGAACAGGGGTATGACATTAGCGGTCATATAGGGTTTCGGAAGTGCTGCGTTAATATACGAGTGATAGCTGTCGTCGTAAAAGGAACTACTAAAGGTGACAATACCAGTCTGTAACATGTCTTTCCAAGATTGAATCGTACGTTTGCTCGGTTCGTCGGTTGTGGGAGATACGCGGTACGTATGTCCAAGTGGGTTTCCAAGGTTTCTTGCAAAACTAGAAGCGATACGAGTATTTTGATCCGAGGTAATTGGCAATGGTACACCGTGTTAGAATAGGATCTCTTAAGATATGTTTGAACAAGTCAGTTAGGGTTCGAAAAAAAAATGTTCGTTAGGACTATTCACCCTCGTGGCGAATACGAAGGTAATATGAGGAATTTCTCTATCCATGGAGAAATGTTACAAGGAGTTCCCTTAAACGGAAGTGCGAGCGATAAAGATAGGAGTGAAATGAGGACTTAGAATAGGATGAACTTACATCTCGAGGTTGCCATAACGTGCCTCTAGTTGTCAAAAAAAAAAAATGAAGTCTGAAAGAGAAACGAGATAGTACACGTAATTGTATAGTTCGGGGTTGAATAATGGTTGGACGATTATCAGCGACGCAAGGGCGTTAAGTCAAAGAAGAGTGAAGTATCGTTGGATTGTGTGTTATCTTAAATTCCAGTAATATCAGACGGTAACGGTGAAATAACATAGGTATGTAGTGTGGTACGTGATGACGAGAAAGTTGATCGGATCCACAATTTAGTATTCGAATTCTTCGCGCAAAATAACGAATTTTAGTTACGTTGATTTTGAGTCGAGAAAGTATGCCTTTCGGCGTTCAAGTAGAAATATTTCCATGTTTGAGTTCCATCTAGTGCTATACAAATTTAGCTAGGAAGGTTGGTGTGAAGAATCACGTTCAAGGCTCAGACATGAAGAGGTTTAAAGTTGTGTAACACGAGAAAAGTCAGAAATGAATCTTCGGTAACAACCGGTGAGATCTAAGATTTTTATGAATACAAGTCTGAGTTGGGAGAGTTTCCTGATTACATGTGGCTTGATTTCGAGATTGATTGTAATGACCTGACCATAAACATCATGGTCTAGAAAATTGGACTTCGTCCAACAGAAATTCTCACTCAGAGACTTTGGTATAGAGTTGCTCTTTTCTCAAAAGTTCGAGCGGGAGATGGTGATGTTGTTCGTTTTCCTTCTTTACTTGGATAGGTCAAGATATCATCTATAAATACGATAACGAATTAGTCTATATGAATTTGCATACGCGGTTCGAGAGGTTTGTGGATACGGGCATGCCTTGGATAAATCGAATGGTACCAAGAGAGATTTACAACTAACGTTGTGAGTTCGGAAGATGGCTTAGGAGACATCGTCTCCCTTAACCCCCAATTGGTGATAACCGGAACGGAGGTCGATTTGGAATACACACAAGTTTCACGCAAATAATCATGAGGTCATGGATACGAGGAAGTGGGTATCGGTTTCCAACCGAAAATTATTTAGTTCACAAAAATCCATACATAATTGTAGGAAAGAAAGAAAAAAAAAATTTCTCCTTAACGAATAGGTTTTGAGCTCCTTAGTTCTATAGGTGTCAAGTCATAATTCTTAACGTATATCCTCTGATAAAATTTATAGGCACACAATATATTCCGTTGGTCACTTAAATTGCCTAAGTAGTGTCTAGGGAAAAAGTGGAGTGCAAAGAGCACGAGTCAAAGACTTGGTTATAAAACGTCTAGCGGTAATGGAATCGAATAAGTATGAAGTATACGGTTTGTTGTGAAGAAACGTACCCGTTACTAGTCCATCGTCGTTCCGGGCATCCTAGGTGTCGATGTTGAAGGTTCAACGGCGTGCGTTGGGGTTGATTTTCTTATTTGGGCACACATTCCTAAAATGACCCAGTTGGCCACATTCGAAGCAAGCACCCGTTCTGTGTGCGTTGGGCATCTTTCGAGCGACGGGTCCTTGGCGCCGGTGGCGAAACCTGCCACATCCTTCAAAGTGATGCTTGTGGCATTCGTTACAAAAAGGTAGTTTTCCGGCATAGCCTTTCTTGTCGTTGGAGGTAAAAGGCTTCTTGGCGGGGTTGTTGTTATTGTTGTGGTTGCTTGATTGAGAGGCTTCCCATGTTCTTTTGTTGTTACTCGGGTGGTTCTCGACCATTGGTGCCGGTGCTTCCATTTCATTCACCGTTTCTAAGGCTTGGCGGGCCATTGTTAAAGCCTCTTGTAGGTTAGTGGGTTGAGATGTCATTACCTTGTGTTGAATGCTCTTAGGGAGGCCATCCATGTAAAGTTCGACTCTTAGGGATTCGGGAGTCATGAGATTTGGACACATCGAGACTAGTTCGGTAAACCGTTGATTATAAGCTTCGAGGTCATTTCCGACCGTTTTTAAATTCCTTAGACCCTGTTCGAGCCTTCGAGTCTCGTCGCGCGGGAAGTATTCGGTGATCATTCTTTCTCTTAATTCGGTCCAAGAGAGTGTGTGGGCTTCATCGCTTCCCACTAATTGTACATACGTGTTCCACCATGAGAGAGCAATACCGGTGAAAGTGAGGGTGGAAAACTTGACCTTATCTTGGTCTCGACAACCGCTTGTGTTAAAAACGGTCTCCATTTGTTCAAACCATCGGGTGAGAGTAACCGGTCCCCCGGTTCCATCGAAAGTGGGAGGATTGTACTTCATGAAGTTCTTGTAGGAGCAACCTTCGATTGAATTACCGGCTCCATGATTGTTGTTGTTAGAAAAGTGATCGGCCACGGCCGTACCCACGGCGGTGGTTATCATTCGTTGAAGAGCTTGTTCTAGAGTTTCGAGAGGAGTATTGTGTTGACCTTGGTGAGCCATTGTTCCTTCATGAGACAAGAATATCGTTGGTTAGTATTTTCAACAATACTAACCGTGGCATGGAATAAGGATAGAGAGAAAATTTTCCTTGACTCGCCTTAAATTCTCTATGTCATAATGTCGGAACGTCCATGTGAATCACCGTAATATAATCCCGGAAATTATATTACCCTGATTCTCATGTGCATTTAACATTACTTCATAAAGTCAAGGTGGCGCATCAACAAAATTTATCAACGTAAGATCAAGATCGAATACGAGTTAGATATGATAGAAGAGTTCGAGTATAAATGCACAATTAGTCAAATAATTCCTACTTCAGTCTATATGCCGGTTGTAGTCTAGATTCACCTATGTACCCTATGACTCGGGGTGGACACAAATGAACTCTAAATCCCTACAACCAAGGCTCTGATACCACTTGTAGCGACCCCGAAAAATCGTCAAGTGACGGCTTCGGCTACATGGGTCCCATTACCTGATTATAAGTCTTTTAGATAACTTTTGACCAAAATATGTCGCCTTCATTTCAAAATAAAGATTGTTTCAAAGTTTACAAGAATTGTTCAACCAATAGTTAAGTTACAACGTTATAATACGAATGAAATCTAGGCGACACGGTTTAAAGTAAAGTCAAAAGACGCTCCATGAAATGCACGTATACTCGACATCCAATGCAAGTATCAAATAATGAGCGGAAGCGTGTTTCACATATCGTGTAAGACCTGAGAAAAACATAGAAATCTGTCAACGAAAACGTTGGTGAAATCATAGGTTTAAGTAAGTAAGTGAGTAAAAGTAAGTAAGTCGAACCACAAGGTTTGCAAAGTTGAAATAATAGTAATACATTCTAAAAGTTAATATTTACGAGCACCCAATTATCAAAGCTTAACATTCCATCCATTGTATACCCCATCCATAGTGCTAGAACAAACACTGATTCTCGAAAATATATTTCATCCGTAGACGGTAGCGAACCGTCAGAGATGAGGGTTGTCAACCCATATGGCCATATAACATAAGTTCTCGCTTACACCCGTCAAGTGTAACTAATGATAATCGAATTGAGGATTTTTGTTCTAAACTCGTATGTAGAATGTTTGTTTTCCCGTTCTTGTGTTCACTTAGTTCAAAAGAATCGTTTATGTTTTCTCATCCCAAATATAAGTTCAAAAAGAGTAAAAGTGGGACTATGATCTCACCTTGAGTGCGAGAGTTATAAAAGTACTTCAACAAGTAAACGCGTGCAAAGACAAGGCTAGTCTTGACCTAAACATATAGGTTATATCAATAACGGTAAACACAAACGGTCAAAGATGTTCAATTAGTCCTATGGCTCGTTACGACTCGATTATATTAACATGTGAATCAACTAGTCAAGTTTCATGCAAGATACAAGTAAATAATCATGTTAGAAAGGTTGCATAAGTATTTGGTTAAGTTTGACAAAAAGTCAAACTTGGTCGGGTCAAAGTCAACGGAAAAGTCAACGGGGTCGGGTTGGGTATCCGACAATTTTTCTAAGTTATATAATCATATATGAGCATGTTAGCCAAGTTTCATGTTAATCGGAGGTCCGTAGCATAGTAAACATTTTACGTCAAAAGATCAAAGCAAACAGCCCATTTTAGTGTATCAGGACGGTGTCCCAAAAATCAGGACGGTGTCCTGATATGAAGAGTGGGACGGCGTCCCAAATATCAAGACGGCGTCCCAATATGAAGAGTGGGACGGCGTCCCAAATATCAGGACGGCGTCCCAATTGCCTTCCAGGCCCTGTTTGCTGAATTTCTCAAGTGCACGACCCAAATTTCAAACAATCACAATTTATGATCCGCAAACAATTAGAACAGGTATTTTATATCATCGGAAAGCTATTTCGACAAGGAATACAACTAACCACATATCATAAATCAAAATCATCATTTAAGACAACAAAAACCTCGTCGAAAGTTCGTTAAACGTTCCAAATCAAGGTTTCAAGTTCATCAATTGCAATTTAAGTTTCGGGAATCCAATTTATACATATGATATGCCGTTTTGAAGGTAATGAAACATGTAATACAACTAAATACTTACTAACAACATTTCATGGCATTCAAATCATCAAAAGTTCATTTAAAGTCTATCAAACTCTAACGAAAATTCACAAAAATCAATAGTCATGAGTTTGATGTTTCCTTAATCAACCTATACATCAAAACGAAGCTAAAGATACTAGTAACACTTTTTAAAACATGCACTTTAACAATCTAACAACATTTGATCATCCAAAATCAAGGATTTAGCAAGAAATTTTCATATTGAACTAGTTACACCAAAAACAACGAATCGGCATACAAATTACATACACGACATCACAATGAGCCATAGACACTAATTAACAACTTTATAAGTCAAGAACACGAATTTAAAGAAATCTAGTGTTTTAGAAATGTTACCCAAAATCGAAGTAGTTAGCATCAAATCGAAGAGGATGATGAGAGGATCAAGAATATGTAGTTTGTTTTGATGTTTACTTCCTTGGTGAGATTTGGATGATGATTTTATGTTTGAGAAATGAGAGAGTTTGAAAGTATCAAAAATGGAAAAGGGAGGATGAATGAAAGGGATGAAGGAGGTTGACTCTTTGACCTAGTCAAAAGTTTGATACTTTGGCAAGTTTGGTCCCTCAACTTTGAATCGGGTGCGGAAAATAACCGAATGAATTATTTTAAGTTACACGGGAGTACGGGAGATATTAAAATCCGATAACGAAAATATTTAAAATGTTACATAACAAAGGATACGAATTTAGATACGAAGGGTATTATTTAAAAAGAAAAAGACGGGCGTTAAAATAATTTAACGGAAAAATGCGGGATGTTACAGTGACCTTGGTCAGTGCGTGTGGCTCTCATTCGGTCTTCCATACTTAGAGGTTCAGTTATTTCCATATTTGAAATTTGTTGAATACGAATCACTAGAGGATTCTGATTTAACGGTTTGTGGTTCAGGAGGAATGATTAGTGGTTCAGGATCTTGGAATTGTCCTTGAATATCCTCCGGGTATTCAATTTTGAATTCGGGTTCAAAAAAATGGATTATCGAAAATTTGAGTTGGAGTACTTGATTGACTTGATGATGATTCTAAAGAAAAATCAATGGCGGCAATATTGGCTAGATGTCTTGATCGAGTTACAGGTGGTGAACGTATGAAAGGTGGTGAACGTTTTGCTCGGTGCATTCACTGAATATCCTATTAGTTATAAAAGATAAAAATTATATAAGCTATCAAATTAATAGACTTTTCTGATTTTGCCCACGTTTCGAATAGCTAGTAGATGCAGCAGGTAGCCAGGACCCTTTAAATCGGAAGCCCACAACTCGCCACTAACAAATCCAACTATTACTACGAACCAGAAAATTTTGGATGTCTATCAATTTAACCGCTTAAAATAATTTTTTTTTTTGAATTTTTAGAGAAGAAATAGAAAATTCTATGTCCTAAAAACTAGAGCGTCGAGAAATAAGAAAGGAAAAGAGCGCGTCGGAAAATGTCAAAAAATAAAAGGTCGAAAAATAATCGTCGAAAAAAAAATGCAGCGTCGAAACTTAAAAGCCTAAAAACTAAAAATTAAAAGTTGCGTCTAAAGGTATTAAAGCTTAAAAAGTATTCTAAATCCAAAATGGCATTAACTTAAAAGGCACTAAAATATATAAATGGCGTCGCAAAATTCTAAAGCACCTAAATCTTAGTCTAAAGAAAAAGCACGTAAGGGATTTTACGGCAAAACCTAAAAATCTAGAAATATAAAATAACTACGGCAAAAACTAGACTTAAAACTATATACGAACGAAAAATACAAATTACGAATAAAAATATATAAAATATAAAAATAAAACTTAAAGTTGTAAAAAAATACAATTTTTATAAAAATATTATTTTTATATTATTATTTTATAAAAGTATTGATTTTTATATAATTAATAAAACTAAATAAAACTTAAAATACAAATTAAATAACAACTAAACTAAATTATTATTTAAAATAAACCCTAATTAGATAATTAATAATAATAATAATTAATAATCTTAACCCTAATTCGGATGTCCTAGGTTTCAGACGTGTCACCTCAGCTCATGCGATTGCATGAGTTGAGGGTTAATTTTCCATGCGGTCGCATGGATCCAGAAATCAGGCCAGATAGTTGGGCTGCTACAGTGTTCGGGCCCGAATACAATTATTATATTTTTTTTTCTGTTTTAATATTTATATAAAATATAAAATATTTATATAAATTAAATAAAAATTTATTTTTTTAAAAAAAAAACTACCTATTAGTTTTTGTAACTAAAAGAAAATACAAACTTTTTAATTCTTTTTATATTTTGAACAACTATTAAAAAAATATATATTTTGTTTTTTTTATTTTTATATTTTTGAATTTTTAATATTTAAAACGTATTTTTACACAAGTAAATTAAAACTTATTAAAAATCTTTTTTTTATATATATATAGCGTTTCACTTTCGGCGTTTAAGCAGTCCCCGGCAGCGGCGCCAAAAATACTTGATGTGCGTAGAGGTGTATACGAAATAGCTTATATTTTACTAGGAAATACTATTAAAAATGATACAATTTTACACAAGTTATTTATTTATTTATAGAGTGGATATACCTAAACCTTGCTACAACACTTATAGGCATGTACCTAATCGTACAGTAGTGTAGTTTTTAGTAAGTCCGGTTCATTCCACAGGGAGCTAGCCAAGTTTAACGCTATATTTTTAAAACTATATTTGTATAAATATATATATATATATATATATATATATATATATATATATATATATATATATATATATATATATATATGTATATATATATATATATATATATATATATATATATATATATATATATATATATATATATATATATATATGTAGTATTATTATTATAAAAGGGGGGTTTTACCGTTTAATGACCGGTTTGTCGATTTTAAAACTTTAGTCGCAGTTAAAAACTAATGTAAAATATTAAAAATATAACTTAATTTAAAGCGTAAAGTAAATAACAATAATTTAAGTGCGATAAATTAAAGTGCGATAA